>NC_064816.1:43890523-44010297 GCF_023721935.1 Panthera uncia
ATCTCTTGTCTGGGAGCAGCCCATATCCAATATCTGGCTGAGGCAGTGGGGGTGGAGGGTACAAAGACCTTACCTCCTTCCTCAGTTTAAGACAATTCTGCAGGGGAAGCAAAGCTCCAGAGCTCCCCATTGGGATCAACTGAGACCTCTGGTGTGATTGCATCTCTGTTCAGTTTCTTCTGCCCAATTCTGCCTCCCTCTCATTCTTACATATGCCATTCTTATTCTGCATTTCCCAATAAACCCAATGCACAACAATTTCCTTCTTAGAATTTGTTTCCCCAGGAATGTCATCTTTTCTTTTTAAAAAAAAATTTTTTAATGTTTATTTATGTTTGAGAGAGAGAGACAGAGTGTGAGCGGGTGAGGGGCAGAGAGAGAGGGAGACACAGAATCCGAAGCAGGCTCCAGGCTCCAAGCTGTCAGCACAGAGCCCAACGTGGGGCTCAAACTCACGAACTATGAGATCATGACCTGAGTGAAGTTGGACGCTTAGTACTGAGCCACCCAGGCACCCCAGGAATGTCATCTTTTCTTAACCAGACCTAGAGTGACAAGTAAAAATCACATTGAGACCAGGACCATATATGCGTGTATATATATATACATATATATATATATATATATATATATATATACATACATATATATATATATACACACACACACACACATATATTTACATATATATACACATATATATACATATATATGTGTGTATATATATATATATATACTCTCTATATGAATAAATTAATTTTCACAAATTGATACCGTTATGATATACCCTGATATTTCCTATTCTAGTCTATTTTACTATATATTTTTTTTAATTTTTAAGGTTTATTTATTTTTGAGAGAGAGAGAGACAGAGCATGAGCAGGAGGGGCAGAGAGAGGGAGACAGAATTGGAAGCAGGCTCAGGCTATGAGCTGTCAGCACAGAACCCAACGCAGGGCTTGAACTCACCAATAGTGACATCATGACCTGAGCTGAAGTCAGATGCTTAACTGACTGAGCTACCCAGGCGCCTCTGGTATTTTTTATGCTGTCCATGAGCCAATGCATTGACCTCACAACGTGCCAATCAGTCTTGATCCATGGACTGAAAAGCATTTATTGACATGTACAACCAGATCAACTCTTTTGGTGAATGGCACTTTTTAAAAATGTAACCAATTGTTTTTTGGGTTTTTTTTTCACCCAACTCAATTTGTTAAGCCAATTTGGAACCAAAGACCGAATTAGTTCTATGTGTGTAGCCAGAGAGTAAAGTCTCAATCATAGACCACTCTTAAATAAATGGGCCTCATTACTTTCAATCATGTTTTATAAACCCAACTGAGGCTAAAAGATTGTAAGCCCTTGCCAAAACCCACTCTACCATTTAGGTCTTGTCATTATTGCATCATTAGAATGAGCCGGCTGCAAAGCTGAATAAGTTGATTTTCTTAAGAAGTCAAATGAACCTGCCTTACCTAGTTTTCTTGTTTGTTTGTATTTTAAGTTGATTTGTTTATTCTGAGAGAGAGAGAGAGACAGAGAGAGACAGAGAAAGCACACATGAGGAGGGGAGGGGCAGAGAGAGAGGAAGAGCAGCACAGAGCCTGCTCCATCTTCAGAACCTTGAGATCATGACCTGAGCCAAAATCAGGAGTCCAACGTTTGACTTACTGAGGCACCCAGGGGCCCCCACCTTACACAGTTTTAAGTGACTGCCACTTTCTTTCCTGAAAGAGAGCACAAAAAAAACTTTGATAAGGCTACCACAAAGGAAGTTTTACTAGATAGTTTCCAACATAGAAGAAAAGTGATGAAAAGGATAGGAACTTGACCCATGCACCTCTTGCTTTATAAATACCATTTGCAAGGGTAGACAGAAACTGTAACTCCTGAGGATATACTGCCTCTGGGAGGTGGGTTCAGGAGAAGGGTGTGAAAAACCTACAGCTAAATCACCAGAAAAGGACAGTGATGAAAGAACACTCAGAAATTGTCCAGCGCCCTCATTTTCCAGAGGGAGAAACTGAGGGCCAGATAAGTGATTTACCTAAGGACACACGATTTGATAGGCAGCAAAGATGGAGGAACCTAGAAATCCTGCTACATTCTCCTAATGCTCTTTCTGCTGTATCATGGGACTTCTGGCAGTGAGATTTCCTTTTTATCACAAAGAGCTTGTTCTTTATGATTTCCCAGGAGATTTATTCAAAATAAGCTCAAAACGAACAGGTGGGGTTGCTTTCCATTCAAAATATACCTACCACAGGGCTTACTGCCAACATCAAGTATACTCTGACACCTCTAGAATCGCCTCTAATAAAGGCAGAAGTTTACTCCTTATTGGTTTTCTTTTGATAACACAGCAATTCCCAAATCTATTCTCTCTTTTGGAAATCCAGGGGAAAAATGCTGAAACTTGTTGTGCTTCATTTTTTGAAACATTAACTGAGTCCTTGGCAGTAAAAAGAATTTAGCAAGATTTTGGCATAATGTCTTGAGGAAATTATACCTTATTTGCTCATTTTGCAGGTGTTTGAGCTAGTGTAGACTTCAAGTCAAGATCTTAAGGAAGTTCTTATTCTAAATGAGCCTTTTTTTAGAACTGCCCTTTCCAAATTCCTATTTGATGCTTTAACAGGATTTGTAAGGAGATCCTTTATTTCTTTTGGACTTCTAGAAATCCTGCTGTATGGACCCAGAAAAGCAAATAATTTTGGCTAGGTAAATTTCAGATCTTTAGCACATACTAATGTGAATGTTTGTATTAGGGCATGTGTAAATATTTTATGAAAAGAATCCTTGCCTAAAATAAACATTTCAAAATGATCAAATGAAACTTTTATTTAGAAAGTACCTTTCTCCAAGGAGTTCAGAAATGCTTTATAAACACTTGCTTGATCTTACACCAAGATTTTTCTTTCTTTCTGTTTTTTTTTTTGTTTGTTTGTTTGTTTGTTTTTTTAGCTTGAAACTATCAAAATGTATCCTTTCTGTTGTGTCTTATGTTTGGGTAGAGCTTTCATTCACCAGAAAATGTTCATGATTTCACTCAAAGTTCCCCAGAAATAGTCTGATAGTCCGGAAATCTAGAAGGCTGGCCTTTTGTCCTCTTTGTGTGGTTAACCAGGTAGGTGGTCTTGAGCAAGTCAGTATGCCACTCCTTGTCCCAAAACCATGAGTTTGGCCTGAGACCTCTAGAAGAAACTTTCTGATTGGTCTGTGAGTCACCTAACCCTAAAGACTTGAGCACTCTTTCAGAGCTATCAGCCTTTTGAATCTCTTTGTTTATAGTTACTTGTACAAAGGAGCTATGCAATTTACTTGATAAAGATAAACCTCATTCTAAACAAAGCCCAATTTTCCATTTCTCTTTTTTACATGTTTATACTTTCAATCTGAAATTCTAGTTGACATGAGGAATCCATTGAATGTGGGACTAAGAGAAAGAAGTGGGTTCAAACCCTAGCTCCCTCGCTAATGAGCTGTATAACTCTGGTGAAATTATCTACTTTCTCTGACCCTCCATGTCCTCATCTGTAAATTGGGAATAAAAACACCCACATGAGACAGTAGTCAGGAACCTTAAAGGAGGAAAGCTGTTTATGGCCCCTGGCACACAGTAACAACTCAAGATATGGTAAAGGAATCTTATGATATTTAACATTGACACATTTATCCAGCTTCTGAGAGAACTGGAAATAATCAATTATTTCCAAAATGAGTTTAGGGGTGGTGGTGAAAGAAGAATGATTAGAAAGGATGTTGAAAATAATAGTTTATTTTCAGAAGAAAAGGAATAATCAGACATAAACCTCTGGAAACAAAATGGCTTCATAAATGAGAAAGATATATTGTGTGGCTCAGAATAATGCAGGTTTTAATAGAATGAGCTGAGTTTTGAAAGAATCCTACCTGATTTAGAGAATGAAATTATGGATCCTCTATAAATTCTAAGTAAATCCACAAGGCAATGAATGTTGACATTCTATGAAATGACAAAAAGATCTGTGTGCTCCTGAGAATGACTGAGATTTTAAGTAACAGGATAAAAAAAATGTTGGAAAAATGTAATGTCAAATGTCATTGTCACTAAAAATAGAACTAGAAATGAGATTTCTGAACTATAAATGATTCCTCTTTAACATTATAATTATTAATATACAATCTTAGAGATTATAAAAATCTCTTATTCATATATTTAATATTTAAAGGCCACCAACTCGGGTGGCTCAGTCAGTTAAGCAACCAACTTAGGCTCAGGTCATGATCTCATGGTTCCAAAGTTCAATCCCTGCATCAGGCTCTGCACTGGCACATGTAGCCTGCTTGGGATTCTTTCTCCCCTATCTCTCTCTGCCCCTTCCCCACTTGTACTCTCTCTCTCTCTTTCTCTCTCTCTCTCTCTCTCAAAATAAATAAATATACTTAAAAAATAAAAGAAATAAACGTCACCAACCATACCCTAAACTCTGTGGTGTGCACAGAGGAAAAAATTATGGGTAAAATTCCTGTTCTCTAGAATTCTAGAATCATCTATTACATACTCCCAAAAGATATAAGAAAGCCCTGTACAACTATTTTGTTCCATTGACTGAGCACCTGTGAAGTGTCTGGGTACTGTGCTAAGTGTCTTCTGCATTACATCATCCACCCTGACAGATGTATTTCTACCTCTGGTGGAAAATGACAAGTTACTCCCCAACCCAAGGCCACACTCTCCACTTGTGAACAGATGCTGTAACTGAAAGCTGCATCCATGTAACTTCTGCCTAATCCCCCTGGAGCCACATAGTATTAGGCTAATTCTTTTTCACATGTCAGCTGTTCAACAGATGTGTGCTAGCAAGGAGCCCCATATAATCTCCAGATTAATTATCCCCTTTCCAGAAACTCCACCATGTTTAACTCCTGTTTGTGACTATGTCCCTAGTATCTAGAACAGTGTCTACTTAATAAGAGGAATTCAGAAACATTTTTGCTGAATAGAAAATCCTAGTCACATAGATGTCCCAGAGTTTATTGATATCCAATCTAGAAGATAAAAATCAGAATTGAACACACTCTCCCAAGAATAGGTTGACCAGAGCAAAGTACAGTGAGTTCATCCCCAGTCCCTTAAATATAAGCCAATGAAATGTTATCTTTTCTGGCAAAAATGTTACCCATTCATTTTGAGCATGAAATTAACTCACAGCCCCAGGTCTTGCTTATAGAAACAGTTTTTTGGGCAGGTCTTACCAGCCCCTCATTTGTGCAGATTTTTTAAAATTCTAAATGCAGGCCTTTGCATTTATCCTTGCATGTTTGGATCTTATTAAATCAGGCTCAATTCTCCTACCTGGCTGGTTTTCTTTAAATTTCCATGTGGTTTCTAATAAGATTTCTACCCTCTTCTAATTTCAGACACCCCACAAACCCAACTGGCAAACTTTCTATGTGTTATATAAAATATTAAAATCTTGAATAAAGCAAAGCCTCATAGAATGCCACCAGCAACTGGTACAAAGTCGATCTGATAACACCATTCAACTTTCGACTCCCCACAAATCACTACAATAGGGTAAACACTTTTCTCAAGGATATTATGTAAAATCAATTGCTTTGCTCAAATTTAGCTATCCTAAAGAGCCCAATTCACACTGTAGTAGTCTCACCCTAAAGCTAAGTAGGCCAGGGAGCATAGTGTATTTCATTTCGTCTAATCTCTTGTTTATTTCATAAATTTTACACCCTGAATCTTTCAGAACTTCAATTTTTGAAACAAATCCCAGATTCTTGTAACTCAAAAGCCTTAGTTTTTGGTACTCAAAGTAATTTCTCTGCTTTTTGCTATATTTCCCCCTTACCTGGGGCAATGAATACTTAAGATTCAATGAGACAAGAGCAATTTGTTTGAAGACATGGACAATGAAAGGGTGCGTTTAAAGGCAACTCCAGTTAAGAACCTCAAGACACTATCAAACTATTATCTGACTATGTAGGTTTAGAAACCGATCTCTTTCAAAGCTGTTTGACTTTTCTTCCTGATACAAGAATCTCAATTCACAGGCTAAATGTACACTAAGACTTTGTATCCAACTATGTGGTAGACTAATTGAGTTATCACAGGAGGGGCATTTCTTGGTATTGCACACCAGCTGAAGATGGAGATTAAACCTTACATGACTTAAACTTTTCAGTAGCTTACTTTGCAAGAAAGAAGATTATAACTCTTTACAATGAAAATAGTAATTAATTTTTTGAAAATAATAATTATATTTTTCCTTTAGAAACATTGAGAAATCTAAATTTGGGGAGTATTTTGTCTTTACTTGTTCAGGTTTTACCATCTGTTAGTATAGAACAACTTTTTTTTGTGGGGGAGGGGACCAAACATCTATTTTATTTTAGAAGATGGTTTGTTTGAGTTGTTGAAATAAACCATAATGTCCTATTTCTACTTTTGCCCCTTCAAAGGATCTCCACAGTACCTTGTAAGATATATATTTTCAATATTTAAAGGGAAAATATCTGCTCAACAGATAATTGAAATTGCACTATGTGCATTCACCAAGGGAAATGTAAAGGTCCCACTCTTGAGCTTACAATGTAATAAGAAGCAAAGATCAGTCAAAATTGTTACAATAAATATCTTCCATAACATTCTTTAATAGCTAATTTTTAAAAATCTGATTATGTTATTGTAATGCTAGCCTTTTCTTTTTGGATCTCGTACAAAAATGAATTTCTTGCTATTTTTTCCTGTTTATTGAAAAGTCCTATATCAACATTTATGCTCTTCCTGAGAAGTCTTTTATGATTAGATCCTTAGCTACAGTAAGACTATCAGGTTTTCCTAGATTTGACTCATCATATATTTTCATGAAAAATGGGGCGCCCAAAAGGTCGATAATATGTGATTATTAGAGTGATTTATTAAAAATATTATCTCCTGACAGCAGTATTTCTGATGGAAATGATTTAAAAACCCTCGTTTGCTCAGGCTTTTCATTGTTCTTATGAATATAATATTATTTTGGTGTAAAGCAAGGCTGATAAATAGTAAATTATTACATTTTTAGCCATACATATTCATTAGGACTGGTTCTTGGACAATCAGTGCATCTTTCTTTATTATAGTTCATATTGTTTCCTTTCGGTCCTTTTTAGTACTTTTGCTAGAAGCAAAGCAACACAGTCATAATTCTGCAGGCTTTGTGTTTTCTCACTGCTGAAGCAACTGAATGTGCCTAACTTTGAAGGGAAAAAAATAAATGATGGGGAAAGAGCACACTGATGATAAATGTCTTACTGATTCAAGATGAAAATTGGAATAAATTATTGGTTTAATAACATGGCTCAAGAACTTCCAGCTTTCTGAAAATATTAACAAACTGACATACAATAGCCAGAGTGAGTGCTTCCTGCACTGGAAGGTATTTAAAGACTGTAGTCCCTTGAGGATAAACTAATTTGAATTTTTCTCAGAGTCTAATACATTTTAAGAAAAGATAACATTTAAGTATGACATTAAAAAGAGAGTCTTCAATTTATTAACAGTTGTCCACATCACTCATCATTACTACCATCATGTACAGTTAAAAGACTTGCTTTCAATATGGGCTTAATATTTATTAAACACCATGGAGACCCAGATTTTATCCTGGTTTAGGCAAAAGGTAATAAAACAATTAGAAATGTATAATACATTCTCTCTTATCTGCTTCAATAAAAGGAATGGAGTATTCTGGTCAATCCACTAAGAGAGGTAATATTAAGATACCTGCAGAATCCTAGTAGATTTTTAATTTTTAAAAGAATTTGACTACATTAAAATTCCTACAGGACTAGAATGGCTGCTTTAGGACATTCTTTAAGATTTTATGGTACCTCAGAAACATTATTACATCACCAAAATGTAGATGAAGTCATTCTTTCACACACATATATTGACTGAGTGCTTGCTGGGTGTCAGGCTACATCTTAGGATACAAAGACATGTGAAACATAACCCCATCTGTAAAGAAGCTTTTAGTCTGAGAGGAGGAGACAGACATATAAATATTTACATCTAGTAACATGTAAAATATGGTGGCTTAATTTGGAATTCCCACAATGCAGACTCGTTACAAAGGCATGTGTACATGCAGTTTATCTGAAAAGTGATCCTAGAATCACCAATGAGCAGGTTATTTTGTGAGCAACTGGGGCTCAATTTCACAGGGCCTTGGGAGGAACTGTGTACAGCATACCTCAGAATTGCGCTGGTAAGGGACGGGTAAGCTGAGTCTTCTGTCATGTTCTTCCTCACTGGTTGGAGGTTATCTCTGGAACCTCTGGGCTATCAGCTAGAAAACACCCTTAGAAAGAAAAGCAGAGAGATGCAGGCTCTTGAGGCAGGAAGCCACTGGCATGTGGGAGTAGCTTCCCATCACAGCTGCAGGTAGACTCTGAAGTAGCCTAGAAGATATGGGCTGTACTACCAACAGATGATGTTGTAGAAGCCTGTCATTGTAGAGGGTCCCCAAGAAGGGGAAATAAACCAGTTCTACCTGGTAAGTCAGGGAAAACTTCAGAGGACAACAGATACTTGAGTAAGTGGTTTGTGGGCAAATACAAGGGAACGATAATTGTAAACAGCGAAATGCCAGAATACAGAGAGGTCAGAGAACATGGAGTCTGACCTATGCATTAGTTGTGATCAAGGTCACTGCCAAAATAAATATAAATGTGTTTTTGTTTAGGTAAATACAGGTTCCAATGGCGCCAGTTTTTGAAGCCAATGTAAATGTTTCAAACTATTAACCATCCAACAATTTCTTGTGAGAACTAAGGAAACACAACCTTGGCTTTGACTGAAAGATGTGAACGTGGCATTGGGAAGCTGGAAGCAGACAGACTGAAGGTTGACTGCCTGCAGTTCTGCAGGTAAAGGGACTTCAGGAGAGAAAGTAAGTTCCAGAACAGGGGGGCAGGGTGAGACTTCGGTCTTACAGAAAATGGGGGCTGCATCAGGTTTCAAGGTAGCCCGAAGGAAGCAGATTAGGAAGAAGAGACTGTAAACACAGTTCTTGAAATCGTGGTCCAAAAAGGGATGGAAAGACAGAGCAGGATCCTACTGACTAGAACTGAAGCACCAAGTTAGAACAAAAATAGCAGCAAGAGGAAGGGGGTGGCAAGATGGCTTAAACTGGTGATGGACAGCACTTGTTGGGACGACCACCAGGTGTTGTTTGCAAGTGTTGAATCACTAAATGCTATGCCTGAAACTAATTTTACACTGTATGTTAACTAGCTGGAAGTGTAAGTAAAAAAACTTGAAAGAAAAGAGTAGTAGCGAGAGTGATAGATCCAGAGCCCCTAAGCTATAAAATTACTATTTATTCATTTCCTCATCGACTAAGTCAGTACTTTGAGAACATTTGATCATAAAAATCATTTGTCAGGCTTGTTTTTAAATGTGCAGTTTCTCTGAGCTCTAACCTTACTAACCTTACTCTGCTCACATATCACACTTCCATAAATTTGGAATGAAGTCCAGGAATCAGCATTTTTAACAAGGGTCCCACGTGACTCAGATGCAGGTGGTCTGTGCACTGTGTAATAAGAAACACTGATTTAGGTAAGGCCGATTTCAGGGTCCGGGAAAGGAGTAATCTTCAAATGGCCCCAACAATGTGTAAAGTTGGGTGATCAATTCATGCCTATACAAATCTTCCTCAACTTATGATGAGGTTATGTCCTGATAAACCCATCATAAGTTGAAAATGCATTTAAAACACCTAACCTACCAAGCATCACAGTTTAGCCTAGGCTACCTGAAACATGGTGAAAACACTTCTATTAGCCTACAGTTGTGTAAAATCCCCTAATACAAAGCATATTTTATAATGAGGTATTTCATATTTCATGTAATTTTTTGAATACCATACTGAAAATGAAAGCTAGACTGGTTATATGGGTATCAGTCATACACCTTCATGATCGTGTGGCTGATTGGGAGATGTGGCTCAATGTAGCAGCTCAGCATCACAGAAGAGTATCCTACCACATATCACTATCCAGGCAAAAGATCAAAATACACAATTCAAAGTATGGTTTCTACTGATTACATATCACTTTTGTACCATCATAAAGTCTTAAAATCATAAGTTGAACCATTGTAAGTCAGGGACCATCTTGATACCAAGAACTTTCCCAGTTTTGTCATAAAAAGTCCCATGTTCCAGGAAACCATTCTGTCCCAGTCTTGGGACAATTGGTCACTCTAGTGTAAAGGGGAGTTCCATTGTGCTCAATGAAGACCTTAGGCATTGTTACCTCAATTCTCTGCATCCCTGTAGACTCTATATTGTGCCACCATTTTTATTTCCCATACGCTGTTCATGTTTTTCTTTCTTTCTTTCTTTCTTTCTTTCTTTCTTTCTTTCTTTCTCTCTTTCTTTTGAGAGGGAGCATGTGCATGAAAGGGAGAGAGAGAGAGAGAGAGAAAGAGAGAGAATCCCAAGCAGGTTCAGTGTGGAGTCCCAAGTAGGGCTCAATTCCACAACCCTGGGATAGTGACCTGAGCCAAAATCAAGAATCAAACACTCAACCGACTAAGCCACCCAGGGGCCCCTATGTTACTCCTTTCCTGAGTCAAATTTGTGAACTCACTTAGGTAAAATCTGATTCTTAAAAGTTCACAAGGTGTAAGCTGAAGGTCCTGTTCCCAGAAGTTATATATCTGCCCCTAATTTCCTTACCCTCTTGCCCAAAAATAGAAGAACTCCAGAAAATGAAAGGAAACCAAAGAAAAGCAAACACAAAGCACATTAACTTTTGGATGACTATTTACATAAACATCTTAACATCATAGGCAAGATTGGCTCTAGGGTCAGGTACCTGGGTTATATGACTGCTGCATCATTTGCAAGATATGTAAACTTGGTCCAGTTACTTCTGCTCCATGTGCCTCTGTTTCTTCATCTATAAAGTGGACATAAGAATCATAAGAATCATAAGAATGATAATAGTGTCTATCTATTTCACAGCATTAAATTAGTCAACACATGGGGCGCCTGGGTGGCTCAGTCAGTTAAGTGGCTGACTCTTAGTTTCAGCTCAGGTCATGATCTCATGGTGTGTGGGATCGAGTCCCACATCAGGCTCTACACTGACAGTGAGGAGCCCGCTTGCAATTCTTTTTCCCTCTCTCTACCCCTCCCCCACTCATGCCCTCACACACTCTCTCTCTCTCTCTCTCAAAAATAAATGAATAAACTTTAAAAAAGTAGTCAACATGTGTGATGCCCTCAGGACAATGTGTGCCACATAGTAATCACTCCATAAATGGAAGTTACTATGATTATTAAAACCCGATATTTAACTCCAAGTCATTTAGTTACTTGAATGAATAACACTCATCTTTCAGCTCCCAACATTCAAAGTCATTTTACACAAGGAAGCTTCTTTTCCTATCACTACAATACCTAGTGGAAAATTTTACCACTGCACTTCAGCCTGTCTCTGGTGTTGACGGAAGACAGGATGAATCAGCCCCACACAGGATGTTTATTAGTGCCCAGTCTGCTCAAACATCCAGTAAGCTTACAAGCACAGGGAGGAGGCTTGGAAACACTTCAAAGCCTGCCGACACTCAGATTGCTTCTGGTGGCGGGTGGATTAGTATTGGTGGTCTGTCCTTAACCACACACTTCACCTCCATATGTCTCAGCCCTCTTCACCTTTCCCTCTGACTGTGACAATGAGAATATTGAAATCAATAAGTTCACTCTCCTTGCTCCAAGTACTCAAGTGCTTTGAAATGAAAAATGGTTTAGGAGGAAGAAGCCAAGCAGAGGCGGGGGGTGGACACAGGTGGAAATTAGAACTGGCACTGTCTGCAGTCTAGAGGAAAAGGGAGAGAAGACAGGGGACTAGCAGGGAGAAGACTTGGGTCTCACTCCAGTTTTTCACTACTCAGTAGTGGGGACAGGAAATTTGAATCAAAGGACACTGCAATCCATCCTCTGTAAAATAAAGGCATTGGTCCAGATAAACAGCTATTAATCCTTCTAGTTCTAAATATTCTAAACACATTTTTATCATAAAATGTCAGACAGCTGGTTTTAGCTTTATGCATCACTTTCATCTGTGCCTCTCCCATTGTTACCATGTTATAATACATTCTTCTAACGCCCATTCGCAATTTAAAACTATTCTGTACCTTTGTCTTCCTAGATTAGAAGTGCCTTAATGGCAGAGACTTTGTTTTAATCTCATTTTATTTCCAGTACTTAGAACCATGCCAGACATGTAAGGATGTTCCATAGGTATTTTTGGAACTGAACTGTTGCATTAACCTCCTAACTTGCATTAGTCAGGATCTTGGCTAGAAACAGATGGCCCATTCACACTGGGTAATTGAAGAGTGACTAGAGGCACTATTTACAAGGTCTAGGCAGAATTAGGATAAATTCACATGGGGTCCTGAAGCATCCTGGGGCTACAATAACAAAGAATTACTACCCTCTTCTACCCCTGAAGGAGGTGAGGGGAGAGAGCTGTTACAGGAACCCTGACAAAGTATTGAGAGAGGGCTTCCTGGCAGGATATGGGACTTTATGTAGAAGGGCAGGAATTGGGGGATGCATACTCCATCCCAACCTCACCCTCCCTTGCCCTTTAAGCCTTCCAATATCCTGACAGTGACTTCATTGGCTGAACTTACACGGGGAAGCTGAGAGGATGGCAGAGTGTCCCTGCCATCCATCAAGGTCAGACTCCAGGGCACAGAGCAGGGTGAGCAAGGGTGAAGAGCAAATCCAGTGGGGTAAACAGAGAACATCCAGCACACTATCTCCCTGCATCACTGCCTCCTCATTTCAAAGATATGCTGAATGGCACTAGCCTTTTAGGTAACTTCTTTACTCCACAAATATATGGACATTTCTTCAGCAACTATACCTACATACATAGCAAATATACCTATGTACACATATTTACACATTGCTTAATAAGTGTTGTCTAGTTTCTAGTATAACTTTTTTTTCCACCACCAACAAGACTATAAGTTTCCCAGGGGCAAGGATGATGACTTCTACCTCTGGAGCCATCACTAGTCCAAGCTTGCTATACTTATATCAGGCACCCAATATTTATAAATTGAATGGCCATCTTTAACCAAGTTTTCATATATCAAAGTAAACAGTTATCTCATGTTAATAGAGTTCTAAATCTCCAGAAAGAGCCCAATAAAATACACAGTGTGGCTATTTGCCAAGTACAGTGTCTGTTAAGTGATGACCATGGTGGCAAGGTCTGAGTCTCGTCTCCTTAGAAAAACTGGCTTTGGATTTCACTCCACAGTAGTTCCTAGAATTAGTTTATTCAACATGACTTTATTAATATTCATTAGAAGTAAAGTGCTGTACAAGGCACTGTGGGAAATCAAAGGTCAGTTTGACTTAGATTCTGTCCCAGGGAATTTGGAGTGCAGTGGGAGAGATAAAGCATTGATGTAACAAGGTGGAAAGAAGGAAAAGAAAACCCTCAGAAAAAAAGAAATGAAATGTTAGGAGTTCTCAGCAAGAGCAGTGATTTTGGAAGAATTTGGAATAGATATCTTTTGGGTAAGGTCTTGAACACAAGTTCTTTGCTCATGAAGAGATAGGAGAAACAATATGCTATATTCATAAGCCTCAAGGCTTTCAGGAAAAACATTCTGCTGGTTTTCCTGTGAGTAAAAAGAAAGTGTCTAATGGGTATACAATGGGGAAAACAATATGCCCAAATCAGATAAGGAGGGCCTTGAATAGAAGGCTGAATCTCAACCACATTTCTCTAGGCAGTAAGGAGCCATTGAAGGATTTTGAGCAGGTAATGAGAGCTTGAACTTCAGAGAAAAATAATAGCAAGAGACAATATTTTGAGAGTTCTCTGTGCCAAGCATTGCTTTTAACATTGCCCCCCAAGGGTGTAATCAAGGGTGAGGGTAGAAGGAGCAGTCAGTTCCAGGACTGATATTTAGAACTACAGGCATATGAGAATAAAAAGCAACCAGACTTTTAGTTGGTTTCATTATTCTTTCCAAACTCTCCACA
This sequence comes from Panthera uncia, assembly GCF_023721935.1. Lineage (NCBI taxonomy): Eukaryota > Metazoa > Chordata > Mammalia > Carnivora > Felidae > Panthera > Panthera uncia. Next base: position 43,904,590 of record NC_064816.1, read on the forward strand.
AACAATGCATCCCTCCCCTTCCTGTCTGCATCGAGGGCAAACCTCTATACACTTATTAACTCATTTAATCTTCAAAACATCCCTGTGAGGTAGTACCTTTATAATTGCCAGAGAGGCACAGAGAGACAAGTGATTTTGTCAAGATAAGAAAGCTAGTAAATGGCAGAGCCAGGACTTAAAGGCTGGCTTTCTGGTCCATAAAACTATTCCAACTGGCTTGACAAGGAGGTGATAACTTCTTTTAAATAAGGGGTTATGCTAATTAAATACAACTCCATGCAACCCCATGGCAAATAGGACCTTAAAGTGATTATTTTGTGATGATTCTAGGCCTAAAACATGATTAATTTTTCTATATACACCTAGAATCCTAAATATGTCTATCTTGATTTTAAGTTTGTTCTATTTTGAATCCCTATAGACATAAGCCAGGGTGTTTACTAAGAATCCAGGTGTATTTGACAGAAACAAAATAACTACAATTGTCTAATCAGGCATGTGGAGATAAGTGCTATGCCAGCTGCTATATAGGCAGGTCAGTGAGTTAACATTCCCAATAGTTAAGTGAAATCACATCTCGCATTCTGACTAGACGGGCTATTTGCAACATTCCTTTTCAAGTGGTCCAAGCACTATTGTTCAAAATGGTCACTCTTAATATTTAACTCTTTGACTATTCTAAATGCGAAGGCCAAAAGGTCTTTGTCAGATGATGTTTCAAGAGTGGTTAGGCATTACCAGAAAATTTCATATTAGTAGTTCTTATCCTAGTGCACTTATCTTGCACTTTGTATAAGAAGCCCTTCGGATGGGTGGATGCAGTAATCCCAGTGTTAACTATGGGATGCTTCCTGATTCTAGGTTTCTCATTGCCCATCCCTCTGTATGATGCCTTTTTCCCCCTAGCCTTACTTCTCCCCTTCCTGACCACCACCACCTCCTCCACTGTCACCTCCAATGCCACAGTGCCCAGTGGGACTGCTGGTACAGCTATGAAAGCTGGGACGTGCACGAGGCCCTCAGCCTGGATCAAACCCCTACAGATGAAAATAAAAATAGCAACTGCTATTATTACTACTACTAATAATAGCAATGACAACTGCTAATACCCATTTAGGCTTACCACTTCACATGCACAGTTTCTTTTAAAGCTCAAACAACTCTAATCAGTAGAAACTCTTACTATCCCCATTTTCACATGAAAAAAAAAGACTCAAAGGGGTTCAGTGAAATAGGCAAGATCACACTATCCATAAATAGTAGTGTGTGAATTTGCTGGGAGGCCTATGTGACTTCAGAGTCCTTGCTCCTACACCCTCTGCTACACAAAGTATTTCCCCTGCAGTGGTACAATCAGAGGAAATAAAACAACAAAGGAAAGACAGAAAGTCTGGAAAAAAAAGGGAGCTGTCTGAAACAATTTCTGTAAGAAGCAAGAGTCCCAGGATAGTTGTCTCTTTCAGCGGGTGCAGTGGATAGGAAGGGGATTTCTTTCCTCTTGGGATAGAGTTGAATATTTGCAAAATTCTGTGCACCCCTGCTCGGTCCATCCCTAAGGCTGTGGGTGGCTGACACCATTACCAGTTTTCTCAACTAAAAAAAGAAATCCTAGAAAAATTAAATCACTTTCTCGAAAATATAAGAATCCCAGATCTCTGACCCTTCCTATTAAGACCTTGGTCTATTTATTTACTGCATAGAACTCTTCTGCCTTGCACTAGCAAAAGACAGTTTTTTTAATGAGATTTTACCCACAATATGTTATATGAAACTCTCCAAATTAAGCCCATTTTTTAAGGTAATTGAATGCTAAATTTTTTTACTTATTTAAGAGCAATTCCATTCCACCCACCTTGCCTATTAGCATACAAGACAGTCACAAGCACACTATAAATGTAGGGTGCTTCACCTACTCCATTCTTCTCCTAGTCAATATATCTTTTTTAAGCAGAGAAAACGATTTTAAAAAACACCAAATTCTCTGGCAAGGCAAATGCCAAATCTGAAGGTGCATTATAATGGTAAGCATGTCCTCAATCTAAAATGAACATGCTTAATATCCTCCTTGGTTTATCTCATTTTAATTTCATAATATAAGTATAGTCCCATCTGGATCCAAATAACGCAGTGTCCACAGAGCTCTTCCAACTGTACCACCCAGATGCTCATATGGCCTAGTGTAAGGGAAAAAGATAGAGAGGTAGGGGACTTGCTTACTCAGCAACAACACCCATGAAATCATTTCTCTCCTAAATAAGCAAGATGGCAGATAGACATTTTCACACATCATAATCCTGAATAATTCTTAGAGGCTGCTTGAATGTTGATTTGGGAATGCTGATTTGGAAATGGTTCTTTACCCAGCCAGGGCTCAGTAGGAGAAAGTGCTCTGATCAATTAGTGATGTCCCACATGGGTGCAGAAAGGAGGGGCAGTGGGATACAGTTTTAGTTTGGGAAAACATGCTGGGCAAAATGATGATGCAATCAACCTTGGTCAATTTTTGCTGATACTCAAGTTGAGTTTTCCATAAGCCCCTAGGTGCTCTTGCATGTATACTTTATGCCTAGGACTTTGAATAATCAATGCAGTTTGTAATTTTTAAAAGAACGCTATGTAAACTCCTGTATATCTCTCCATTCGGTCCCTTTATCACCATCTCCACTGCCAGTACCATAGAGCAGAGTACTATCACTACTTACTTGGCCATTGGCAACAACTTTCTAAACAGCCACCATGTATGAACTCTTAGCCATACTATCCCTCTTCTCATTACTGATAAAGGATTCATTTAAAAATACTAACCTGATCATGTCATACCCCACTTAAAACAAGTCAGTGGCTTCCCATTTCTCTCAAGAGTCCAAATTCCTTAATCAGTTTGACAAACCCCATATACTCAGCTCTCACATCTTCTTTCCAGCTTTATCTTTTACCATATTTTCCACTAACTCCTCCTGAGCTCCAGCCACAATGGCCTTTCAGCTCCTCAAATATGCCCTACTCACACTCACCACAGTCCTCTGCGCATACAGCTCTATATGCCCAGTGTTCTCTTCCTTCTCAACTAATCTCTACATTTGTTGAATCACTCAGCCCAATCATCTTTCCTGTGGAAAGCCTTTTCTGCAGTGACTCTGTAATCTGCCATCGAAATGAGGATAATTTTCAGAACTAGAGGGCTGTCAAAAATTAAGTGGGGACCACAGGCTGGTACCCTCTCATTATATGTGCTCATAGTAGCTCATACAGGTATATAGCTCTTTATCCTGAGGAAGAGAAAGTAGGGATGGAGAAGAGAGTTAGATTGCCTTGCTTACTGAAACTCAAATCACCTCCCCCACCCCTATTCCTCTAATGACAAATTACAACTCAAATTGTGGCCACCATATGTTTAAAACATCGAAGATGTGGTTTTATCTCTAAATTCTCTCATGGGAGAGGGTCAGTAGGGAAAGGAGAATACATTCACCATGTAAGTTCTGGGTGGAGAAGAATAAACCATAGGCTACTTGGATAGACATCCCAGTTTTATTTTCAATTTAGGAATATTTTAATTGCCTTTTTTTGATTAAAAATACTATGTGCTCATTATTTTTAAATTTTTTAAACAAAACAGAGAAGCAGAAAGTAGAAAGTAAAAAACCTCCCATATTGTATCCCTCTTTAATGAAATAATTGTCAATAACAAGGGGTATATTCCTCCAATATTTTTTCTATGTCTGAACATACTTTTGTGTTGATATTTTTTAAATGGGATTACTGTCCTGTGATGTGCTTTTATTTATTTATTTATTTATTTTACTGAATATACTATGAGTGTCTTTTGAGAAAGAGAAAAGATGCCTCTGACATTTGACAGCTGGCTGGGTACTATCAGCTAGAACTTGATGTTCTCTGTTAAATATAAACAATTTCATAGAACATCAACATCAGACAAAACCATGATGGATCAAGACAGAAACAAGACAACCTGTACTCATGCCTGAACACAAACAAAAACATGAACATTGTCCAAGGCACCACAAAAATAACCAGACATTTCCCTTTCATGACTAATATCAGTGACTGCTGTTTCTTTATCAATTACGGATTTAGCCTTTCTCTACTCTGTCTTCCTTCTAAAAAAGATTTATTAAGATATACCTTCATGGAATTGCTCCACTGCTTGACAGCATCCAAACCACAGCAGAGCCCTGCTTCCTTAAACCCTCACCAAAACAACCCTACACAAGGCCAAATCCCCTATAAGTCCTTTCTAATACCCTCTGAGATGCCCCACCATGTCTCAAGGTGAGGTTCTTCCTCCCTGAAATGAAGAACAATCCCAATTTGTTCAACTGCAGGTGCATGCCTGGTGGGCATTAGCTAGAGGGAATTTGATGTCAATATTCACATATCTATTCATTCATTTTAAAAAATCATGTTATGGTATTCTATTGTATGAATGCACCATACTTTGTGTAATTGAACGTCTACTGATACTATTTAAATGTTTCTAATGACACTGCAATAAATACTTTTCTTTACATATTTTCATGCAATTGCCTAGTAATTCCATCGGGATAAATTACTAAAAATTTTATTGTTGAGTCAAATATCATGCTCATTTTCATTTCATTTTAAACTACTGTTTATAATATAAAGGTGATAAATGATCTTGGCAAAACATAATAAAACAGAAGTTAAGAAAAGCCATAAGAGTTACCACTTCACACATTAGATTGGCTATTATAAAAAAAAAGGTTCAGATGAGCATAAAGTTATAAATGGAAGACCTCTTTCTCTCCACACTCCTCTAGTATCTTTCCTTAGAGATAACCACATATGTCCTTTTATAAATTTTTAAAACTTGTTTTCAATGTTTATTTATTTTTGAGAGAGAGAGAGAGAGACAGAGCCTGAGTGAAGGAGGGGCAGAGAGAGAGAAACACAGAATCAGAAGCAAGCTCCAGGCTCTGAGCTGTCAGCACTGAGCCTGACGCAGGGCTTGAACTCACAAGCCCCAAGATCATGACCTAAGCTGAAGTCAGACACTTAACTGACTGAGCCACCCAGGTGCCTTTTTTATAACTTTTGCCTAAATAAAAAATGGATATAAATTGTGATTGTGTATATACATATATACTCACAACACATGCATAAGTATGGATATATATTCTCTTTTTTGAAAAACGTTCTGTTATGCTTGTAATTAATTTTGATTCATATCACACAATTACCTGCTACGTTTACACTCCTACCAACAGTGTATGAAAATGTCTATTTTCAGCATGTAAATTTAACATGTAGAGTAGTAAGAAGAAAACCTATACCCAAACTCACTTTCACTTTCCTTATTTTTAAAAGTCAACTAATAATATCTTTTTTGAAAAGCTGTTTTGGGTATTAAATGAGATGATACAAAAAGAAATTCCATGCATTTTCTGGCACACAAAATGTGTATGAATAAATAATAATAATTGATAATATTGTCATTTGGTTTTTATTCAATTAACACCATGCAATGCTCCCAGTTCTGTTCTTTAATGTTAAGAAAATAAATCTAACATTTCAAACCTTAAGACCTGAATTACATTTTAATAACAAAGGGCTAAGAAATTTTAAATGATGTGATTTGAGCTGGCTAGTCCCAAGGAAAGAAAAACATCTTCCATATTATCTTGCTAATCAGTCCTCTGGCTACAATTTTCTATTGATTTCTCCCTTGGAGAATTTAAGAATATTCTAATACCCAGAACTTTGGCACACAAGCACTTGATAAATGTCTCCAGATTCTATCTTAAAGAGCAATAATGCAATTTGGGTGAAAATAAAGATGTGGCTGAGTGGAGGCTCTGAAGGATGAACGGGTAGATTTCACAGGCCCATCTCCCTATTACAGAAAGAGATATTTATTGCCTGCAGCACAGCTGAGGGACTGCATTTGGAAATGCCATAGACAGTCGTCTGTGGCTGAGGTCCTGGGGCTCAGCCCAGGCTAAGGCATTTGGCAGGTTCAGCCCGAGAATGGCAGGAAGCCTGCTTTCCAAACAGCAGCTGCAAAAAGAGACAGTTTGTTAAAACTTATTTGGCCTCATTTCCATCTCTCACTGCACCCCTTCGGCACTCTCCCAGGCACAGTACTGTCTTTGTAATCCAAGACAGGGGAGCAGGGGGAGAGAAAGAAAGGAGGGGAAAAGGAAAAGGGCTGAGGAGAGGCAGAAAGGGAGAGTGGGATGAAGAGAAGAGAAAAAAGTGAGGAAGAGATTGAGGGAGAATAATGTGAGGAACCTAGAGAAAAGATTAGAATTCACTTCTTGACAGTAAGAATCATGCTCAAGGGAATATTTTAAACAAAGGATGGACACCTGGGTGGCTCAGTCGGTTAAGCTGCCCACTTCAGGGCAAGTCAAGATCTCAGCGTTTGTGAGTTCAAGCCCTGCATCGGGTTCAGGGCTGACAGCTCAGAGCCTGGAGCCTGCTTCAGATTCTGTGTCTCCCTCTCTCTCATTCTGTCCCTCCCCTGCTGGTGCTCTGTCTCTCTCTGTCTCTCAAAACTGAATAAACATTAAAAAAAAGTTTTAAAAAAAGGAAATCTGCATTCAAGCCTTTAATCTGAATCTATAGATGCATTATTATGATTTCCTTTATTGAAGCTGTATATATCTATTTTTAACTTTGATGATAAGTGAAAATTTTAAATAATAACTTTCCATTTTGTAGTAAAAACAGCACAAAAATATTAAATAATTCTACTACTATACTCCAGAAGTAGATAACCAAGGGGATATTAAGAAACAAATTCCAAGAACCTTAACCCAAAGCTCCATCTTATATACAAAGCTTCTGATTAATTCTCTACGTTTTTCCATTTGTTTGGTAGATTGATCACACTATTATGGATGTCCCCTAATTGATAGGAACAGCTTGATAAATTAGAGCTCAGATTCCATAAACAGGTTGTATGGGTATGAATTTGGGTTTTATCATGCATTACCTGTAGGGCTATAAACAAGGTCCTAACCTCTCTGTGCCACAGTTTCCTTATCCATAATGAGAATATCCAAAATGGAAATAACAATAATGCATGCCTAAAAGGGTTACTACAAAGATTAAACAAAATAATGCTCATGAATTGATTAGCATGGTGCCCGACACAAAATGAAGATCCAATAAATGTCAGGTGACATGGTGGTTAGTTAGGTACTAGTGAATTACTATCATAGTATATGGACAGGATTTTTCAGTTGCACAGCAGATCTTGAAAAAGTATTTTCACAATCTCCACTACATTTTTGATGAATAAGGCAAGTGAGATTTTCGGGAGCTAGGAATGAAACTTGCTCTAAGTTTCATTCAGGCACACCTGAGGGCCAATTTTGGTATTTATTTAGCTGAAGTTCCCACATCTCCAAAGATTGGGGAGTGAGAGGTGCAATGAATTCTACACTTCACTGGGGCAACTCTACAAGTCATTTTATGCCATGGAGAAAAATCAGCCCATTGTATTAGTGGTTCTTTACCTTTAGGGAGAAATTCATCTCTTCAAGCCTCTGATGAAAGGTATGGAAAAAAATTCACAAACATGCAAAATCTTGCATCCAATTTTAAGAATCAAGCCCCTGTGACACATGCACCCCAATGTTTATAGCAGCGCTATTGACAATAGCCAAAGTATGGAAAGAGCCCAAATGTCCATTGATGGATGAATGGATAAAAATGTGATATATATATATATATATATACACACACACACACACACACACACACACACACAATGGAGTATTACTCAGCAATCAAAAAGAATGAAATCTTGCCATTTGCAACTACGTGGATGGAACTGGAAGGCATTATGCCAAGCGACATTAGTCAGAGAAAAGACAAATATCATGACTTCGCTCATATGAGGACTTTAAGAGACAAAACAGATGAACATAAGGGAAGGGAAGCAAAATTAATATAAAAACAGGGAGGGGGACAACACATAAGAGACTCTTAAATATGGAGAACAAACAGAGGGTTCCTGGAGGGGTTTTGGGAGGGGTGATGGGCTAAATGGGTAAGGGGCATTAAGGAATCTACTCCTGAAATCATTGTTGCACTATATGCTAACTAACTTGGATGTAAATTAAAAAAAGAAAAGAAAAAAGAAAGAAAAAGAAAAAGAAAAACAAGGAAATTAGAAAAAAAAAAGAAAAAGAAAAGAATTAAGCCTCTATGAAATGCCAAGCACACTTTGGCAGATGAAGAAAAGACAAAAGATGTAGGCAAAAACAGCTTTGCCTTTCTACATGTAAGATCTGCTGCAAAGTGGAGTTTTGATCCTAGATTATTCTCCCTGCTGATTTGCTGCTTTGGAGTGTCAGCATCTCCTGTAACCTATTTAACTGGTAAGTGTGCACATGAATATTAGGTCAGAAGTGGAGAAATAGGACATAAGTGGGGGGAGGAGATGTAGAAAATGTGTAGGCAAGAACCTAGAACCTTTTATTATGCCTCCTTCAACTTTCTCACATGACAAGTTGGGGGCGGGGGAACAAAGCTGGGTGAATTTATAGGAACAAAGAAACGTCTCTTCTAGCCCTGTGATCTGTACTGAGAAAATCCAATCTCATCCACATTTTCCATGAGGTATCAGTTGCTCTTTATAGTTGTTAAGGCAGCAGATTATTATTAGTCTTATGGAAAATATTGAACCACAGTTGTTCTCAGGAATATCTTGCTGCTTGAGCTTAAATGTCACAAGGTATTTGATCATAGATAGACACCACAGACAACACAGATCTGGGGATACCACAGATAGATAATACTTTCTTTCTGAGAATGGCTTTTAGCTTTAGGACGTGGCTTGTAACCCTCTGGTTGTCTTCTTTTCACTTGTTCAGCTAAGGCAGCCATTTCTGGCCTTGGATCGTAACGTTTCCTTACCAATCACTTCATAATGTTGCAAATAAGAGAGTTCCACACCTCTCTGGTAATACAAGTTCTCACCTTCTATCTCACACCTGGCCTCTCTATGAAAATAAATTAAGGATATCTGACTAGGCCTTCCCAAGGATCTGTTCAAAATAAAAGTAAAAAGGAAAAGCATGACTCAGTCTATTTTATATATCTTTAAAATGTGACTGATACATAGAATCAAAACACCTTGATGTGGAGAAGATCTAAAGTCTAAAGTCACCTAGACTTAGCCACTTGAGATAGAAGAATAATGATAAGCAAATTGAGTGAAAAATCTTCCTTTCTTTTCTTTCTCTTTCTTTTTCTCTCTTTCTTTCTCTCTCTCTCTGCCTCCCTCCCTTCCTTCCTCCTTTCCTTTTTTCCTTTCTTTCCAGTAATGCGGTTTCATTAACTCACCCACACTTTGTACACAGAGTAATTAGAATTAAACTGACAAAGTTACTGAGCAGAAAGCCAACTCTAGCAAATAGGTGATGGTGGTTTATAATACCAATCATTTATCATTACTTCTCTACACATGGATTTAAGATGTCCTAGGGAATTTGAAGGTACTTTTTGTTTTTCAGTTTACCTATAAGCCTATTTGGTCCCTGGGTTTGCTAACCACTTTTCTTGATTTCCATACATGGGACAAAATCTCTCTTGAACCAGACTTTACTTCTAAAATGCTGAATTAATGATGTCTGTGCAATGCAAGTTTTAATCTGCATGAATTTCTGTCTGTGTGTCCCCCTCACTTTGCATTCAGCCCAGCCTCTCTCCTGAGTGAGCTCCACACATTTCCAAGTCTCCACTGCAACAGTCTTGAAACTGGGGTACTAATGCCCTCCTGTGCACAGATCTTCCAAAGGCCATGTGGGCATGAATAGTTTCAAGAGAATACTTTTCCCTAAAACTCATCTCCTAAGAAAGTGTAACTAGTCAGCATTATGCCAATTTCCTTTCCATCTCCCTCCACCCAATTTTCTCCCTTTTTTGCAAAAGAAAGGCATAGCTCACAGTTATCCTGATTCTTACTATCATAAAATTAATCAGGTGGTTTCCAACTCTTTGCTTTCAATAAATTGGAAGGAGAATTTAATGAACATGTTCACTAACACATCGTTGTAAGTTTGATGATTATATGATTTTTGGCATATATCCCTAAAGGTGTTCACAGCGTTGAACACCATTGCTATAAAAAAAAAAAAAAAAAAAAAAAAAAAAAAAAAAACAGAGAAGTGGCAGTGAACTGATGTTGTATCATGTCTCATTGTAACAATAAGTAATTCATATCCACGATACTAGAGCTAATTAAAAAAGAAAATCAGTCCCAATTACCTCATTAAAAGATGCATTTCCAATACAATTCTATTTAGTGTTTATTGAAATTTGTATTATGTGTATTATATGATCAATTGTCTACTAATTGTTAGAAATAATTTACTACAGAAGAAATTTTTAACATTTAGATTTAACAAACACACAAAAAATTAAACTTTTAAAAATTTGAATTTATATGCATAGGTATGTAGTAGCTAAGTAGATAGATAGATAAAAGCTTTCAACAGAAAAATGTATCACTTTAGGACAAAACTCTGTGGGAAAATAGAATGAAAATGTGAGTTCAATGAGAAAAAGCAATAATGTATAATTTTTTCACTATGTAAGATACTGATGATCAAATTACTATGGTATATAGTTCTGGAGTACGATACATTTAGAAGAAAGATATATTTTCTTTTAAAATATAAATAGTGACAGCATACTAGAAATCATATCATTTGTTTTAACAAAATGGAAAATATTACATATCAACTCACAAATGTGCAAGAAGGTAGATTTTCAAAATAAAACATTTGAAGAAACAAAAACATTTCAAGTCCTTTGCTCTTGAAGTATTCTACTCAAAGTATGGTCCTTGGACACCATCAAGACCACCTGGGGCCTTGTTAGAAATACAGATTTCAGGCCCCACCTGCTGAATCAGAGTCATTTCACTAAAATTCCCAAGTGACCCATATCCCACCAAAGGTTAAGTACTGTTGTATCAGATTTCTTCACCTGGATCATGTCTCAAAGTTAACCTGTTATTCCCTTAACTTTCCACATTTCTTCCATTTGTTTTCCATCCCAGAAAATCACATCAGCTTTCAGCCCTGGCTAGAAACCTCAGCATTATCTCTGAAGCTTCTTTCTTACATATTTTTTCCATCACTTTTCACATCCAATCAGTAAAGATACCTAATCATGCCTACTTCCTTCATTAATCACTGTGAACCAGACAATGAGGATAGAAAGGTAAATACAATCTATTCTAGCCTGGCTCGAACATCTGTCTTCCAGTGCCCTCTATGGTGGACATGACCCCCGACTGGTCCCTGGCTTCTGGTCTTCACACCCTTCTGTAAGCTCTTCCCCTGGGGGGAGTGCTTGTAAGAGAGTATATCTGTGACTTGCTTCTAACCAATACAATTCAGCAAAATAGGTCACCTCCATAATAACATGGTGTAAGATTCCTAGAAAACTTGCTCTGGAGTCTATTTCTGTTTTCCTGGTCATGGAGAAGTGAGCTGAGAGGTTGTAAACTGCATGTGGAGAAGGCCACATGGCAAGGAACTGAGGGAAGCTCCTAGAAGCTGAGAGCGGCCTCTGGCTGATAGCCAACAAAAATATAGAAGCTCCCAGAACTCCAGCTGCAAACACAAATAAATACAAATATTTTGCCAGTAACGTGAGAGAGCTTAAAGCAGATTCTTCCCCACTCAAACCTCCAGAAGAGAATGCAACCCAGCCAACATCTTGATTGGAGCCTTGGAGAGACCCTCAACCCAACTAAAAGAGAGCCCAGTCAAGCCATTCATGGGGTTGGGGTAATACACAGAAACTGTGGGATACTAAATGTTTGTTGTTGGAAGCCACTAAATCTGTGATAATTTATTCTGCATTATAGAAAACTCTACCTGCTCTGATAATGCCTGAGCTGTATAGGTACAAGAAGACCTTCCTCATTTCTTTTCTGTCCAGTCTCTCTCCCCTCTTCATCAAGCTCTGACAAGCAGAGTAAATGAACAAACCTCGCCATGAGAAATCCATGCTTAGAACACTTGAAGGCCTAGGAAAAATGCTGAGCAAAGTTGTCTCTCATACCTAGCTGTCCTTTTCTCTAATAACAAAAAGAGGCAATTTTCCTAATTGCCTAATTTATACATTTTAAAACCACATCCTATTTCCAATTACAGGGAGAAGGGAACTTTCTCTTCACCGGACACTGAACCTCCTTCTGGCTCCTTTACAGCCAGAAGATAACCGCCCCTGCTTCCCCACAAAATGGTGGGATGATATGGGTGGGCTCAGAGGGTGAGCCTCTGAAAACCTCACTGACCTGCTCTGATAAAGTCCTCACCCCAATGCAAAAGTACATTTAAAAAAGCCCATAAGGCTGGTAAATTCCAGCTGTTTCCCCTTGTCAGGCAAAATGGGCAATGTGGCCATGAAGGCCTGCTCTTTCCAATAGTAAAAGAATTGCAAAAATCAGTTAGGCTGTATGTCCATCACAACCGTTTTACAACAGGTATTTTAGAAAATATTTGTGGCACTAGTTCCATGTGTGCTTGGGACTGGGGCTCTCTTAAGAACATCATTCAGACCCCAGCCCAGTATGCTGTCTGTGCCCAAGAATTTCATGCTGCTTGCATGACTAGTGCTATGCAGAACTTTGCCACTGCTATTCCGGTGTCTTTTAAACAACTGTCTGGCATAGGGGATTCCCGACCAAGGAAGCGAGCCCAGCTTCCAATCATTGTCAGCAAACCAATGCACTGAAATAGTGCGGTGGACTTTACAGAGGTCATCCCTGATATAGAGGACTCTAACTCTCTCTCTCACTGTTTTTTCCTATACACTCTGGTTAGTCTAACTATATGTGAAGGCTTCTCCCTCATTCATTTCCTGGATTAATAACTATGATGATTAGACCCAATTATCTTAGCTAGCCTAGGGGATGAGACAGATAGGGGGAATAACCTCAGGGTTGACAAGGCACCTTTTCTTTTATTAACCATCTCTGCTCTGGGCTGCTTTGCCTGCAGTGCAGCGGTCCATAGTCCAATTCACCAATTTTCCTAACCTGGCCCTATTCTTCTATGAAGGCAGCTTTCTGCTATAGTACTAAATTTGGGGTGCTTTCACCCTGAATATCTAATCTTGTTATTCCTGTGTGTTGGGCACCTTTGTGCCCTTTCTATTTCAGGCCTTTGCCTCTCCTTGTCTATTTTGTGGTGTCTTTGCACCTCCCTATTCCTGGTATCTTTGTGCCTCCCTATTCTTGGGGTGCCTTTGAACCCCCCTATTCTTGGAGTGCCAATCTGTTTTACCCAAACTCAGGTGTGAGCATTTAATGATTTTGTATTTCTTTATGACTTGTCAACCCATTGGTGTAAGCCAGGGGATTCCTAAGCTTATCCCCCACATCTCCTACTGTACATTTCACTGGCTCCCCATGATATGGGGATCCAGCACACACATACTCCACACATACACTTCCTCACATCAAAGTAACTTTCACATTTCCCTCCATTTTGCTTTATTCATTCACAGAGAGCTCTGAATGTTGCCAAGTTCAAAATGTGTTGCTAAGAGACAAACTTGCCCTGGGATAAGGAGCAGGAATGAAAGGCAACTTGCTAATGGTTTCATTACTGACTCATTTATCAACATTGGAAGGCAGAGGGCTGCTCTACCTCTTGGTTTCTCCAAATGGTAATTAGAAAAACTTGTAACAATGGATGTTTTGTGCAGAGATATGTTCCTATTTGTTTCCATTGTGACAATGCAACACTGGCTAGTAGCAGCCAAGCCCCACTCCCTGTCTTACCTCTATATAATCCATGGTGCACACCAAAGCCAGGTTAATTTTCACATAGCACACCTGTCATCTATCTGTCCTCACACTCACACTAAAGTCTTTCAATGACTCCCAGTGCATTAGGTATCCATTCAAATGTTCAGTGAGAACAGATCCTTTGGGATCCAGCCTTCAATTTCTGCTGTCACTCTCTGTGCCTACCCTGCATGTTCCCTGTATCTAAGCCACCTGGCTCACTAGTTAACCCACATCTTCCCATTCGAACATTTTTTTGCTGCCACGTTGGCTGGTTTAGAATGAAGTGCGCTGATATTTCTGCCAATTGGAATTTTCCCCATCCTTCAAAACCTTTGAGATGCCTTTTTTGACACCATATTCCTAAACAGAAGTAATTAAACTCCCTTTCCCCTAATTCCTGTCATTGTGTACTTTCTCTTTTGGAGATCCCTACTTTCTTCACGGTGGTGTTTCTGTTACATATGACCATGTCTTCCCCTCTACCCTCTGGAATTACCTTATTGAGCTCGTTGGTTATAGGCACTGGGTCTCCATTACTGTATCCCACATCACAGCTTACAAAGGAAGATATTCATTTTGTTTATTGAATAATAATAATAGTTAACATTTGTTGGGTGTCTTATACAAGAGTCTATGCCAAGTATATTACATACATTATCTTATTTACACTTCATTCTAACCCAAAGAGGTCCTATTATTAACTCTACTTTACAAATTTGGAAACTGAGGTTCTAAAAAGTTCTAAACTCGCTCAGAGTCATAGTCATTTGGTTTTTAAGTGACCAAATCAAGATATGATTAATTGTCCACTTCTTTTTACTGAACGCTGTTGACTTAGGTATGTTTGGAGGATTTAAACAAAAGTTCTGAAAGCCCCAAAAACTCTCTTTATAAAATTATAAAGACCACCTCATTTGTAACAAATTTAATTTTTCCCAATCTTATTCACTGCTGGTCAGAGTTCATAGTGGTATAATTCCCTTTCAGAGCATTTGGATATTATTTTCAAATTTTTCAATATGCATCTGATTTAATTAAGTTAGGATCTCATTTGAGAGTATGTAATAGGAAAATGTAGTAGCTTAAACAAGACAGCAATTTAGCTCTCTTTATGTAAAGGAAACCCAGAGGGAAGCTCTCCAGGGCTACTATGGTGTCCTTAAGTTATCAGACATCCAGGCTTCTTCAGTCTTGCTACTTTCCTGTGTCCTTAGCATGCTACCTCATGATCCAAGAGGATGCTCAAATCCATCCAGCATAAAAGAGGAAGGACAAAAGAAAGGTTTGCTCTTTTCTTAATAAAGAGACTCTTACAAGAATTACAAAGCACTTGGGCTCTATTTAATTGATTAAAAGTAAGTCACACAGCCATACATAGCTGCAAAAGAGGCTGGGAAATATAGTGTTTTAGTTGGCTACACTTGTGCCAAAAAAAAAATGTAAAGTTATGTTATTAAAGAAGTAAGGAATAATGAATAGAGGCAACCAGTAATCTCTGCCCTGTATCTAACAAAGGATTTCTACTTCTTTTTTTTTTTTAATTTTTTTTTAACGTTTATTTTATTTTTGAGACAGAGAGAGACAGAGCATGAACGGGGGAGGGTCAGAGAGAGAGGGAGACACAGAATCTGAAACAGGCTCCAGGCTCTGAGCAGTCAGCACAGAGCAGTCAGCACAGAGCAGTCAGCACAGAGCCCGACGCGGGGCTCGAACTCACAGACCGCGAGATCATGACCTGAGCCGAAGTCAGACGCTTAACCGACTGAGCCACCCAGGCGCCCCGGATTTCTACTTCTAAAAACTGGTTGCACAGGTATCAAAGGCATATATGCAAGAATAGTTAGTACAGCACTATTTGAAACAATCAAACATAAGAAATAATTCTAAAATCTTTAAAGATTTGGATGAAAGAATTATGGCATGCAATACAATATCACATGCTCCGTGTACAGACATGGTCAAAGTATTATGGTTGAGTGAAAAGCAGCTTGGGGAACAGTAGAGCATGGTCCAGTTTTTAAATAAATATATATAAATAAAAACAGTTTGTGTTTTGCATTACTTTACATGCTTCTGTATTGTTTTAAATGTTCTTACCAATGAATATGTATTACCTTTACAATAACTTGTTTTTAAGTTAAAATTTTCTTTATCAAAGCATATCCTTAACCTTAGGACCATTTACACCCCTTAATATAATTTCCTTTGTTATTCTTCCTGCTTCCGTTTTATTTCTTAATTCACAGGAGCAGCCTTATAAAGCTTCCCAGACTTGGGACAATAAAGAGATTGCTTTTTAACCACTCGACATGAGTTACTCCTGAGTTTATCACTGACTCCTCTTCCCTGAGACTGCCTGTCCCCTTAGGCTATTTCAATGCTGGCCCAGGAAACACTCAGATTCACAGTTCCATAATGGAATTTCATTATCAAGGAAGTTTACGGAATGCTGTTAAAGTAAAATATAGTTCCTTTCTACAGGATATTTTAGAGCCTTTAATAGTGAAACAGTGTTGTCAATCTACAAGACAGGAATATGCAATAATATGCAGTGTTTAGCAAGCACCTTACCAGAAGGAACCCTTTCTTTCTCTAATAGGTTACCACATCAAATAGTGTTCAACCTTCAGCACACTCTGTTCCAGAAAAAAGAAGAAAGAGCAAATCACCCAAAACACACAAGCTCTTAGTGGTCCAACCCTGTAAACCTTTCTGTGTCCCAACATGGTTCACCATTCCTTTTGCTGCACCTTCACAGACCCCTGGAGGTTCTCCAGATACATTAATTTTTTTCCACCCTTCCCACACTTTACACTTGACAAATTTCTACTTTTCCTTCAAACCCCTACTCAAAATGTAGCTCATCCAGGAAGCCTTCCTTGCTTATCTTCTGACCTCCCCCACCTGTCACGTTTCTCCATAGTTTTCTGTACTCTATCATGATATTTGCTCCTCTGCATGTAATATCTAATTCACTTACCAGTCTTTACCATTAGAATGCAAATCCCTCAGCTATGAGGAATTATCCAAACTCAGAGAAAGAGAGTAGAATGGTGGTGTTTACTCTGGGCAGGAGGATGGGAGAAATGATAAAATGTGGATCAAAATGTGGAAACTTCAAGTTATATGATGAAAAATGTATAGTGGGGATCAAATATGTAGCATGATGATTATGGTTAATAATACCATGTATAGTTGAAATTACTAAGAGGGTAAATCTTAAATCTTCTCAATTCAAAAAGAAATGGTAATTATATGATGCATGGAGGTATTAGCTAACCCTATGGTGGCAATCATTTTGCAATACATAAGTGTATCAGATCAAGACATTGTACACTTTCAACTTATACTATGTTTTATGTCAGTTATATCTCCCAAAATCTGGGGAAAAATATGAACAGAAAATTTGATATTAATAAATGCATTCTAGTAATGGAGAAAAAGTGGGTATTGTTCCACTGATACAAAGGTTCTGTCAGCAAATGTGTGGGAGGTTGTTATGGATCGAATCGTTGTCCCTGAAAAGATACATTAAAGTCCTAACCCCAGTAACTGTGAATGTGACCTTATTTGGAAATAGGGTCTTTACAAATATAATCAAATAAAGATGAGGTCATACTTGCGAGGGCAGGCTCTAATCCAATATGACCTGTGTACTTATAAGAAGAGGAAAAGAGACACAGACACACAGGGAGAATGCCATGTGAACACAGAGGCAGAGGTTGGTATGATTCACCTGGAAGTCCAGGAACATCAAGGGTTACTGCAGCAACAGAAGCTAAGAGAAAGGCAGGGAACATATTCTCTCTTCTGCAGTGTGCAGAGAGAGCACGGCCTTGTTGACATTTTAATTTCAAATTTCTGGTCTCCAGAAGTATAA
This sequence comes from Panthera uncia, assembly GCF_023721935.1. Taxonomy (NCBI): domain Eukaryota; kingdom Metazoa; phylum Chordata; class Mammalia; order Carnivora; family Felidae; genus Panthera; species Panthera uncia. Next base: position 43,922,277 of record NC_064816.1, read on the forward strand.
GGGAATAAACTTTTAGTGTTTTAAGGCACCAAGTTTGAGTTACTTTGTTACAGCAGCCTAGGAAACTGTTACAGATGTTTATAGCTCCACAGAATTCATTTAAACCAGTGGCTTTCAGACAGATCCCAGGTTCCATTTCTCCAGCATCTAATTTTGTGGATCTGGGGTAAAGTCGGAAATGTGTGTGGTTAATAAGTTCCTCTGGTAATTCCAGAACACAGAAAATTTTTTACAAAACTCTCATTTGAAGTGCAAAGTGTTTTCTTCCCCCTCTGGCTTTTATCAGAAGCCAGGCACTTTCTCCTATACTTTTTCACAAGTATTCTAGAGAGCAAAAAGCAAACATGTGAGTTTGATTCAATACTAACTCAAAATGGTCAGCAGTGATTCTAATGATAAAGCAATGCTAGCTGAATCGAGATACCATGTCGACTCAGAGTGGGGGGCATTGGGGACTCATCAGCTGGGCTGCTTTGGCCAATTCCTGACTTAGAAGCTCAATTCCTGACTTAGAAGCCCAAGCTTAGGACTTGGTCTGAATTAAGTTCCCTGCTTGAAACTAGTCCAACTGATCACAATCTTACAAATATGAGAAACAGTTTTAGAGGAAGCTGGTTAAAGTTCAGTGCCAATGCTCTGGGGACCTGGATCTTAGGACTGACTTGATCGGCTAATGTTACCATCTGAATCAACAGGTAAATTGATTTTGATGAATAAATCACATGATCTGGAGTACGGGACCCACCTTAGCTGTGTCTACTTGGTGTGGGAATAGGTCCAAGTTATTCAACGTCTCTGAACCTGAACAACTCCATCTACAAACCAGTGATAACATTTGCTATCTCCCAAGAGCTATTTGGAGATTGAATAAAAGAGTGAATGAAAAAATTATCCATAAAGTATTAGTTAATACAGGTAGGTAGCCACATACATTTTTTTTGGCTAATGGCTGCATCTTCAGATCTAGGTGCCTGCTTCATAGTGTGAGCTCACAGAAGACCAGGTAAGAAACTGTGAATCTACTTGGACTACCCACCACTATCTATGATTGTTCCCAAAAGAGCCTGTGCTGTGGGTAACAGATGCGTCATGTATCATGGTGGGTACTTTGGACAATAGAAACCCTCTGCAATCATCCATGGTGACAAAATAGTTTGTCAGTTTATTAAAAATATTGATTAAACTGGAAAATTCTTTAAAATGCTGCATACATACCTTTATTTTAACTTAAAATGTAAAAATTGGATCCATTCCTAAGTTTTTGATGTAGGCCAAGTTTTGTTGCTATGATTAACTTTAAATTGGTCCAATGATCAGAGTTCATACCATCTGTCTTGTGTAAACTCAATGTCTCATCTACTAGGATTTCCAGGTTTCCTTCCTATAAAGCAGAGTGAGAATGTACATCCTTTTGTGAAACCATCTGAGTGCAGACTCCCTCTAGTTTTATGATCTCCTCCACCCCAAGACTTTCAGACTTGTCTCGCCCACATGTAATTCAACCGCACTTTCAGCAGCACAAAGTTACTAACTCTTTCCAAAACATTTATGGAGCCAACAACTCTCTTTTTGTACTTATATTAAATCAGTCGTGAAACATTTAATTGAAATATGTGATTATATAACAAACAGAACTGGCATCAACAGATATGGGCAGCAACACAACTGACTCTTGGCAAGTAGGCACCTGCACTGGTGGGAACAGAAGAACCAAGATGAAACAGAGAGCAGCCCACTAGTTGGGACCAATCCACATTCTTTAGGCATTAGGCAGTGTGTTTTACATAAGGTATAGAAAGCACTGATTAATCAAATAGGTGGGAGGAGATTGGTTAAGTTTCTAATGCTGCAATCTGTCTAACAGAGAAGCTCTGAACTACTAGCAAAGAAAGACTCAGAAGCCAGCAGATTTAATATGAACCACAAGCAGCCTTGTTGCAGAGCTGCAGGTCTGGGAATAGCTCTCATAGGGTAGGCAGAGAGTTCTAGGGCTCTTTGTAAATTCCACTTTAAGAAAGAGTCCATTTCATCAGCTCCTTGAATATTAAGAAAACTCAGCCCCTGATGAAGCTTCTGTACATCTTGAGCACTGGAGAAAGAAAGCCCCTAAGCATCCTTAAAAAAAGTCTCAGAGTGTCAGACTATGAGCACTGGCAGACAGCTAAGCCTCTCTCTTCCTTGACTGAAGACCTAGCCGGAGTCCCCTTGAGGACACCCCTTGCTTCAGGTCACAGTGCTCACTCTAACTCAGAGCCAACTAGCACTCTCAGGACAGCTTCTTCAACAAACAAACATCACCAGAATCAATGACAAGAGCAGTGCCAACTAACAGCTATGAAGCTCTTTCTTGTGATCAGGTATGACACTCGGTACTGTATAGATAATTGCTTATCTACGCTTCACAATATCTGTATGAGAATATCCTATTAGCCACATCTCACAAACAAGAACAGTGAGTATCAGGAGGCCAAAAACTTATGAACATACAGCTGGTAAACGGAAGAGCAAGAGTTTAAACCAAGCCTATCTTACAACACAGAAAAGGTCTTTAATCATATGACAGAGCAAAGAATGGAGAAGGGACGCTTCATGGGTGTGCTGATTTACAGGATCATGTTGTGATTTTAAGAACAACAGTCATGAATATTTAAATGGCATCCCTGAAGGTAGAGAGAAGCTTAAACTTCCAAATCACCAATGCAGATAACACAAAAAGGCTTTAGTGTATCTTGGAAAGACACTGGTCAACATCAGTTTCCTGGTGAGGAAATGTGGGCTAATCTGTTTGGGAAGATGACATAATAGGAGATGAAGACATAAGATGAGAAAGAAGTACGGAAGTCATTGTTCAGTATTAGGCAGGCAATTAGCCCTTTTAATTTATTTATTTTTTTTAGCTCTCCCTGAGATACCCCATTATAAAATATTGCCCTAAGATACCGCCTATGTCATCAAAATTGGCAAAGATGAAGTTAAGGTTTCACTTTTTGCAGATGACATGATATTACACATGGAAAATCTGATAGACTCCACCAAAAGTCTGCTTGAACTGATACATGAATTTAGCAAAGTTGCAGGATACAAAATCAATATACAGAAATCAGTTGCATTCTTATACACTAACAATGAAGCAACAGAAAGACAAATAAAGAAACTGATCCCATTCACAATTGCACCAAGAAGCATAAAATACCTAGGAATAAATCTAACCAAAGATGTAAAAGATTTGTATGCTGAAAACTATAGAAAGCTTATGAAGGAAATTGAAGAAGATATAAAGAAATGGAAAAACATTCCATGCTCATGGATTGGAAGAATAAATATTGTCAAAATGTCAATACTACCCAAAGCTATCTACACATTCAATGCAATCCCAATCAAAATTGTACCAGCATTCTTCTCGAAACTAGAACAAGCAATCCTAAAATTCATATGGAACCACAAAAGGCCCCAAATAGCCAAAGTAATTTTGAAGAAGAAGACCAAAGCAGGAGGCATCATAATCCCAGACTTTAGCCTCTACTACAAAGCTGTCATCATCAAGACAGCATGGTATTGGCACAAAAACAGACACATAGACCAATGGAATAGAATAGAAACCCCAGAACTAGACCCACAAACGTATGGACAACTAATCTGTGACAAAGCAGGAAAGAACATCCAATGGAAAAAAGACAGTCTGTTTAACAAATGGTGCTGGGAGAACTGGACAGCAACATAGAGAAGATTGAAACTAGACCACTTTCTCACACCATTCACAAAAATAAACTCAAAATGGATAAAGGACCTGAATGTGAGACAGGAAACCATCAAAACCCTAGAGGAGAAAGCAGGAAAAGACCTCTCTGACCTCAGCTGTAGCAATTTCTTACTTGACACATCCCCAAAGGCAAGGGAATTAAAAGCAAAAATGAACTACTGGGACATTATGAAGATAAAAAGCTTCTGCACAGCAAAGGAAACAACCAACAAAACTAAAAGGCAATGAACAGAATGGGAAAAGATATTTGCAAATGACATATCGGACAAAGGGCTAGTATCCAAAATCTATAAAGAGCTCACCAAACTCCACACCCGAAAAACAAATAACCCAGTGAAGAAATGGGCAGAAAACATGAATAGACACTTCTCTAAAGAAGACATCCGGATGGCCAACAGGCACATGAAAAGATGCTCAACGTCGCTCCTCATCAAGGAATCAGGGAAATACAAATCAAAACCACACTCAGATATCACCTCACACCAGTCAGAGTGGCCAAAATGAACAAATCAGGAGACTATAGATGCTGGAGAGGATGTGGAGAAACGGGAACCCTCTTGCACTGTTGATGGGAATGCAAATTGGTGCAGCCACTCTGGAAAACAGTGTGGAGGTTCCTCAAAAAATTAAAAGTAGACCTACCCTATGACCCAGCAATAGCACTGCTAGGAATTTACCCAAAGGATACAGGAGTACTGATGCACAGGGGCACTTGTACCCCAATGTTTATAGCAGCACTCTCAACAATAGCCAAATTATGGAAAGAGCCTAAATGTCCATCAACTGATGAATGGATAAAAAAATTGTAGTTTATATACACAATGGAGTACTATGTGGCAACGAGAAAGAATGAAATATGGCCCTTTGTAGGAACGTGGATGGAACTGGAGAGTGTGATGCTAAGTGAAATAAGCCATACAGAGAAAGACAGATACCATATGTTTTCACTCTTATGTGGATCCTGAGAAACTTAACAGAAACCCATGGGGGAGGGGGAGAAAAAAAAAGAGGTTAGAGTGGAAGAGAGCCAAAGCATAAGAGACTCTTAAAAACTGAGAACAAACTGAGGGTCGATGGGGGGTGGGAGGGAGGGGAGGGTGGGTGATGGGTATTGAGGAGGGCACCTTTTGGGATGAGCACTGGGTGTTGTATGGAAACCAATTTGACAATAAACTTCATAAAATATAAAAAATAAAAAAAAAAGATGCTGCCTATGTGGCAGGCCAAACCTTGGCTACGTTTCTCCCACCATGATCAATAAGGTGAACCCTTATCCCTGGCCTACTCCAAAGGTTAGGTTAGAATGCTTTGGAAAATGCTTTGATTCTATTTAAAGAAAATTCATACATATATCACTTCCTTTCTCCAACATCCCACTGGGATATTAAGAGAGAAGGTATTAAATTAGCAACTGGACTTCAGCAAAGACAAAATTCACTCAAATTAGACTTATAGATATTAGAACCAGTTGTTTTCCATAAGTGCTCACTTGGTTGGAAATAAGAGGGCATAGCAGGAGGAATAAAAACCTGACCCAAACTAAGTATTTCCTGCTAATATTCTACAAAACCAAAACTAGACCTGAATAATCAAGAGATGATCATGTTAATATTTTGAGATGCTTGGTTGAAAGCCATATTATAGAAATTCAGTCTCACTATCATCCATTTATTATGTAAATGTCAAAAAACACTACTATGTACCACCCAAAATGCTAGACATTAGGCATGCATAATGTAGTAAACAAAGGTGTAAGATTCCTATCTGCAATCTCTTAGCTAACTGCTCTGGACCGTCCAGCTTGTACTAAGAGGTCAAATCTCTAAGGTAGGTCTATGGCTAGCTGATAAGGCACCCATTAACCACCTGAAAGTTGAGACAGAGTCTTGATTATTTGCACATTTATTTTTCTAAGAAATGGGCTCATAGCTTGATTCATTTATCCAGTCCTTAACTTTAAATGTTAACAACCAATAGTAAGAGAAGCATGATTCAAATCAAGTAATAAATAAGGAGTCATTATCAACGAAGGCCCATACTCCTCCCCTTCATGCCTCTCCATTCTACCCCAATTTCTGGTCACATTTTGACAATTCTGAATAGCCAATAGGGTGTAATGGTGTGATATTTGCCTTGTAATCTCTAAGGTACTATGTATAAATAATAGTTAATGTTATGGTCATTATGACTCAATTTGTAGGTTTCTTCTTCTAACAGTTTCAAAGAAAGACAAATATTTAATGACCAGCCACTGTGTTCCAAAGACATTACCTTACAACACAGGTCATTTATGAAATGAGGAAAGAGTGACTCAGCACTCCAGCTACTACAGTGGTCAATTAGTTTGATCTGCTTTCCATTTTCTCTCTTTCTTTTCTTCTATCCTGATGGCCCACATTACCTTTTTACAACTACAAGAAAACTGGAAAACTTGGGGTTTCTGAGGGATTTTCTTAAGTGGCTATTAATTCTGGATGCTTTAAAATGATACTATCTGTGCATACTGAGGCTAAATGGGACCAACTGTTTCTTATGAATGTAACAGCTAAAAATCCGCTGAAGAATTTAAGCAAGCACCATCAGATAATTGCAGCCTTTGCAAATGGACACCCAGTAACTCCGCCCCCTCCCTCTCTTTCTCTGCTGTCTTCAGCTAAAATTTCCAGACTGCTTCTCCTATAAAGATGTATTATTTTTTTAAATAATTGTCCTTATTGTGACTACTCTGGCTTTTTAAAGACAGTTTAGTTATATTCATTGCAAAAGTATTTGGAATCCGCCTGCCTGTTTCCTCTACCCTAGCACACGCACTATCGATTCATCTTCTGGTTATGAAAGAAATAAACATCCCACAGGAACCCTCTGTTTTCAGAGTCAGGTAGGTGTGTAATGTCTCTAGGTTTTTCAGGATTTAAAGCAAAGTATATCTAGAGAAAGTGCTCCTGTCTCCTGTTGCTGGTAAATTCAAAGGAAACACGGTGGTTTGGTTTCACAGAACATGACACCTCCCTTCCTCTAACAGCTCTAGTAACAGTGTCTGGGTTAGAAGATCCTCAGAACGTGAAAATCAAATTCTATATAATCCGCTTACAGGGGAAGCAAATTAAAAGCTATTTTTGTCACTTTTTGAGCCCAACACACGGTCTCCTCCACAAATGAAATTTGACATTCAATCCATCCCTACCACTGACCTGAGGAATGTAAGACTGTCAAGGAGCTTAAAATTAGCTGACAAGTCCACATGAGCAATGGGCTGCCCAGTCCACATGTAAGATTTCTAAACAGCTTATGCTTCCTAAACCAAATCTGTTTTCTATTTTCCGTTCGTAAGTAGTTTCCTTGCAAATCACTTAAGCATTTGAGTTTACTGCATTATCTCAAAACAGCATTAACTTTCAGCCTCTCTCTCTCTCTCAGTCATCAAATATTACAAAGTCAAGTCTAAGCCAAAAAGCCTCAGCCTGCCTGGAAGCAGCTCTGTTGAGATGCCATTTGTTGTTGTTGTTGTTGTTGTTGTTGTTCCACCCTCACTTGGAGGAGGAAGCAGATGATGTTCTAGTCTCCCTCACGATGACTGCCTGCAAGTTGTATTGCTACAAACCACACTTAGAAATATGAAAGTGGAGTTGGATTCTTTAAGCCAGGTGGAAAATTACCTGGAGACATTAAAGACTTATCTTCTTCTCGGGGAGCCTGGGTGGCTCAGTAGGTGAGGCGTCTGACTTTGGCTCGTGTCATGATCTCATGGTTTGAGCCCCACTTTGGGCTCTGTGGTAACAGCTCAGAGCCTGGAGCCTACTCCAGATTCTATCTCCCTCTGTCTGCCCTCCCTTGCTTGTGCTCGCTCTCTCTCTCATGAATAAATAAACATTAAAAAAAATGTTTTAAAGACTTATTTTCTCTTGTGGTGCCTTCCTAATAGACAAATATTTCTAAGTTATGATATAGCCTAATGGTTAAAAGGGCAGATTTTCCCATCAAACAGAATGTATTCAAACATCACTAGTTGGCTGTGTGGCCTTGGACAGGTTACTAAACCTTGCTGTGCACAGTCTTCTACTTTATGATATGAAGGTAACAATAGTATCTCTCCCACATTCATTGTGAGGATTTAGTTATATAATGTTATAAGCCCGTCCTTCTTGGACTGTCTTTGGAAATTGGATATGGATATTCTCCAGCTTTATTACACTGAGCTTTGGATCTTTCCATATCTGGCTTCTGTCCATCAAAAAGTGAGGTCCAAAGCCGTCAGTCCAAGCATTTCCCTAAATGTGCCTACCACTTCCTGCCTTTCTGTAGAGAGATACTCTACACTCTGCCTCAGAACTTTTACTGGATATGGTATCTCCGTCATATGGTGGATTTTCTGTTTTCTGCACATTCTAGTGGCAGGAATCATAGAAACAGAAAGAAAGAAAGAAAGAAAGAAAGAAAGAAAGAAAGAAAGAAAGGGAGGGAGAAAGAAAGAGAGAGAAAGAAAGAGAGAGAAAGAAAGAGAGAGAAAGAGAGAGAAAGAAAGAGAGAGAGGAAAGAAAGAAACAAAGAAAGAAAGAAACAAACAAAGAAAGAAAGAACGAGCAGAGGATAGGAGTAGGAATCTGGGAATTTACTCTGCCAATGGACAGCATGACATCAAAGAGGTGCTGGATCTTTCTGGAATTCAGAATGCATACAAGCCTCTGAAAGGATCAACAGCATGGCCAATATTTTTATCTTCTTTATTCATCCATGAATTTATATGATAACCCCCTGGATCCTTAAGGTAGCCTAACTGAGTCTCTCTTCCCTGCAACCAAAAGAACCTACCTCACATGCTCACATGCTTCCCATTGGACTGGGCATTTTGTCCTCATCACATACACGACGGAATTTCAGGGAGAACCAGCACAATATATTTGCACTTAATCCCTAAAAGGCAGCAGGCAGGGAACCACACAGTTGTCCTCAATTGTGAGCACACACCTGGGCTCTAGCAGAGGCCCAGCAGAGAATGCCAACTGACATATATCCTTCCTTAAAACCCATTATTTCCCTATCATGTGTCCCTATGAAAATAAAAACTACATGGGAAAAAGTCATGAGCAAAGATGATTGATATGATCCTTGGGGAAATCTCCTGCTTCTGGAATGTGATGCCTCTTAGTTCCAAGAATAGCCCCCAGATAGAATCACCAGGGAATGTCCTGAGCTGCCTCAGACCACAGAGATCCCTGTACCTTGATGACAGGGCTCCCCTGCCCTATTCTGAGTGAATTCTAGGGCACCTGGAAGGGTGAGCTTAGCTTTAACTTATCCACTCTTTGACTTCTTCAGCCATTAACCACAGCTTTCTGACTCCTAAACAAAATGCTAATGTGTTGGCCTTATCATACGCTTGCAAACCCTCCAACCTACCTGCTTACTATAATTCAGAGTTCACAACTGTGTTTGGGCATATACTACCTACTCGGGTCCCTCTATGCTTCTCATCCCAACTCTAGAAGAGGATGATATTCCACTGAACTGCTACTTTTGACACTCCTCAGCTGTACATAATGGCTCATTTCCTCTGACCCAGCCCTGGCACCTATAAGCAATAGAATTGAAATTTTCACATTACTGTAAAGGAATCAGAAAACCCAGGTTTTAGTCCTGGATCCATTATTATATGATCTTGGCAAGAGCATCTTGATGTATTAGTTTTCTAGGGCCACCATAACAAAGTACCACCACCTGGATGGCTTAAAGAACGCAAATGTCTTGTGTCACAATTCTGTAGACCGATGAAGGTGTCAGCACGGTTAGCTCTTTCTGAGGGCTTTGAAAGAAGGATATGTTCCCAGTCTCTCCTCTACCTTCAAGAGACCTCAGGTGTTCCTTAGCTTAGATATGATCATCTCCCTGTGTTTCCTTATATTACTTCCTTCTATGTGTGTTCCTGTTCAATTTTTACCTTTGTATAAAGACACTAGTCATATAGGAATGGGGGCCCACCCTATTCTAGTATGACCTCATTTTAACTAATTACATCTGCAACAATGCTTTTTCTAAATAAGATGACATTCTGAAGTACTGGGGGTTAGGATTTCAGTATGTGAATTTGGCTGGTTGGGGGTGGGGGGTGGCGCAGAACCCAATTCAACCCTCAGCAGTGGCTAATCCTTGTTTTATCTACTTGCCAAGTTGATGTGAGAGAAGAATACAAAAAAGAATACATTTTGCAAACTGTAAAGTACTACACAAACAGAAGGAATTATTAGGACTTAAAATACCTGTTGGAATTGTTTTTTTTTTTTTTTTGGATTTATAGAACATGACCATCCTAATGATTATGCTGTATGTGAGAACAGTCTAAAAGTAGCCTTGCTGCTTCTATAAAACTGAATTTATTTTTCTGCAGGTGCTGTTTCCTTCTCATTTATTGATTTGCATAAAATGCCACTTAATGGCTTAAATATTTATATTACGTACACTCGGTAATAGTTTAATTTCCACAAAATAAAAACGTGCATTATCTCTTACTGCAGAGTCCTTTTTTTCCGAGCCATTTACATTTCCATCTCCCCAAGACAGAACTTATGTAAACGGATTAGTACCACGGAAACAAAATATATTCCTTGAAGGGGAAAATTTGACTCGGAAAAGGACTTGTACTGTGAAACTATCTGAATCATTTCGCTCAGAAGACTTTCTCCAAAGGCTAAGTTGATAGAGAAACACTTGAAAATCAAACTAGCTGAAATGATAGAGATTCATTGTTTCCCCTACGGAAGAAAGAGACACGAAGTTTTGTGATTCCACTTCAGAGCTTATCCAAGTTGTTAGTATTGGGCCCATCTTCTGCTAGGGGAGGGGGCGATAATAATCAACAATTGTTTGCACAGAAAGTAGCTACAGACCTATTTTAACACCTTTGAAAATTATTTGTTAATTACATGGTATATTAGTTTCCTGTGGCTGCTGTAACAAGTTACTACTAGCCTGATGGCTTAAAACAAGTCCAAAATCTGGCAGCACCATGCTGTCTCCAGGAGCTTTAGGGAAGGATCCAGTTATTGCCTCTTTCACCTCCTGGTGAACACCTCAGCATTCCTGGGTTTGTGGTCGTGTCACTCCAATACTGGCCTCTGTCTTCACGTTGCCTCATCCTCTATGTTACTGTGTCTTCTCTTCTGCCTGCAATCTCCCTCCTCTTTGTCTTGTGAGGACACTTGTGATTGCATTCAAGGCCAACAGGAATAAGCCAGGGTAATGCCCTCCTCTCAAACTTCTTAAATTAATCATGTCTGCAAAGACTCTTTTTCCACATAAGGTGACATTCACAGGTTCCAGGGAATTTGTATGGATATCTTTGGTGGGAAATCAACTATCACACATGGGTAGAAAAAAGAAGCTTCCAATATATATTTTGAGATCATTCGTTTTCAAGCTGTTTCCTAAAAGCCTTGTAGCTCTGAGGCGGAATAGCAGGAATTGCAGAGGAAGGTGAGATGTGACCAAATCCTGAGACTCCTCTCTCCCCATTACCACCAACAGCTCTCCTCTTTTCTGTTTTGGACAATGAGGTCCTGAGAGAAATGTCATTTCTAGGAAGAATTCAGTGCTTTCAAAACAAGGCTGAAAAGTAATCCAATCAAGACTGGTGATTGTGGAAATGTTGTTCCCGCTACACAAAATTCACATGGAAAAATAACTTTCTTAAACAGAACATATACTCCTAGCATGGGAGATTCAGAGTCACAAGTCTGGAGAGAAACCTTGCAGTATGTATTTTAAGAGGTATCAAGGCGATTTGATTTCATGGCCAAGACCAGGTGTCTTTACAGGTCCAGGTAAAATCAGGATCCTCCAGGGCCCATTCTAGATCTATTATTTGAAATTGATGGCAGGAGCAAGGGGGTCTCTAGTACCCATTAAGAATATTAGAGGCCTGGAGAGGCCATTTTCTGTGATGTAAACAGTTCAAGGCACTATTTTAAAAGAATTATTGGCATTTGTTTAAAAGCATTACAGTTCCCCCAAAAGAAAAATATTATATGATACCACTTCTCTGTGGTAAAGTGGCCCAAATTCACAGAGATGGAAAGAATGATGTTTGCCAAGAGCTGAGGAAAGGGAGGAATGGGGAGCTATTTTTTCTTAGGTCAAACATTTCAGTTTTGCAAGAAGGGAAGAGTTCTGTGGATAGATGGTGGTGATGGTAGCACAGCGTGAATGTACATAATGCTGCTGAATTACACTTATAAGTGGTTAAGATGGTCAGTTATATGTTATATATATGTTGCCACAAATTTTGAAAATTTTTTATGAAGCAACACCATTGTCATGGGCAAAATTGGTGCTCTGCTTAGATCCCGTAAGATTTCTGCTTAACATTTTTGTGCACCCTTTTTCTGTCTGACTTTGCTTCTTTTATATTTTTAACTTTTTACATGTTTATTTATTTTTGAGAGAGAGCTAGAGCACAATCAAGGGAGGGGCAGAGAGAGAGGGAGACACAGTATCAGAAGTAGGCTCCAGGCTCTGAGCTGTCAGCACAGAGCCCAACACAAGGCTCAAACTCACAAACCATGAGATTGTGACCTGAGCCAAAGTTGGACGCTTAACCAACTGAGCCACCCGGGCACCCCTGATTTTGCTTCTAACAAGCAGCACCCACACCTGTTTCATATCTTTGGAGGGCTCCCCTCAGGATACTTGAACCACTCTGCACTCGCAAGTGCCTGGGACATGCTTGGGTGGCCTTGACCCAATAACTCGTAGGTGCTCCCTGATCAGGAAAACTCTGACCTGTTCCATACTTCCCTGTGGGATCAGGTTGAAGGTAGCTTCTAAAGATGTTGCATGAACTCTCACCTTTATCTGGCTTCCTCCCATTCCCTGTTCCTGTCATGCTCACCAGGGTTCACTGGGACCCCTTCCTTAATACACCACTTGTGTGCATGTATGCCCACATGCACACACACCATTACGATTCCCATTTTGACTGAGTTGGTGAGAACAAATCCAGGCATAGGACTGACCATATGATTCTTCCATCAAAAAAAATATAATGAATTATCTCTCCTTTCTGGAATTTGTTGAGGTTTTTTAAATGTGCATAAATAGCATCACGAAGTACATGATGAAGGCCATAGGAGTGATAGAAAATGTTAAGGCACTTCAGTGGAGGAAGAAAGTAATTCAGGCTGGAATAGCCCAGGATGGGGCATGGAGGAGGGAGTTAGACCTGGAAAGATAGAAAGGATTTGGATAAGTGAAGACTGGAAGATGGCAGCTCAAGAAAACTAGAATATGATACCAGAAGTAATGATGGGAAATTTTAAAAATGTATTCTGGAAAGGGTGGAGAAACTATGTAGGATCCTGTTCATCCTAAGACTAAATGGCCTGCGGGCATTGCAGAAGAAAGAGTCCTAAGACCAGAAAGTAGTTGATTACTTTCAATAGAGCACGATTCAGACTTAAAGGTGCTGTGCTGGAAGACAAAGAGAAGCCAGGGGCCAGAATTGATAGGCCACAGCAGTTAGATGCACAGGTATGTTAAAAGTCAGAATTCATAACAGACTATAAACAAAATGAGTTTCTGGGTATGAAAACATAATTTTTAGAAAAGAAAAAAATCATACTTCTATAAATATAAAATTAAAATGTGTCAAAGATTTTATTTAGCTCATTAAATAATGAGGGAACAAGACGTAAAAAACAAACAAACAAAAAAACAAGTCAAAGGAGAATCCTGAGAACAGACACATACAGAAAATCAGAAATGCTGAAATAAATTTGCAAGCAGATGCATCCTTGCAATTCCACCGGGGTGGGGGGTGGGAATGAATTTGCACTTCCAAGAACAAGAATCATTTGTACTTCTGTTAGTTGTCTACCACTTGGCCAAAGACAATAAAAGGCCAAGATCCCTATAAAATCAAATCATCCAAAAGAACGAGGCAGCTAATGCCCTATATTCAATTGAAAGGACACCCAGAAATCTCATTTGGCCATTCCAGTCTTCCAACTTTTTCTGACAGTGGTCAAATAATTTGGGGACACACTGGGTTAAACAAAGTTATCAGTTAACCCTTTCTCAGAGCCTTTAAGGGGTAACATCGATTTAGAATCAACATGAAAAGAATATAGTATGGACCACTTCCCCAGTTTATTGGCTTATAGAACCTTTTTTCATGGAATTCTTTTTAAGATATCATTGAATATCAGTATTCTATGGAACTGTTGGGGAACCCTGCACATGAGCACACTGACTGACCTGCAAGAGATAACAGAAAAAAACAGGGTACAAGGACATCTTCTCTTTGCCTGAGGATCTTGGGTGGCTGGATGGGTATTTCCTCACTGCTGAGTATGGAAATATCTCCTACAGGTTTGCTATAATTTGTCCTTACCTTTCTCACATTGCTACCTTCCAAACACACTTCATGGTACACAACACCCTTTCAAAGTAGCACAAGAGAATTTGAAAGGATTAGATCTGGGATGCTAGAGAAACTATTCTTGTCCCTTTCTCCACCCCATCTCAAACTTTTATATTGACTTGCGTTATTTGTCTAGCATGCCTTGGGATGGATTACAGACCGAGATGTTTCTCAAAAGAAAGGAATTGTGGCTAAGATACAGCTGCCACATTTATGTCTGTCAACTTAGCTGTCTACTTGGAGCTTTCAGGAGCACTCACTGAAGAATAAACAACTGTTCTAATCAGGAGTAAGCTGTTTGGAGACAAAGATATCTTCTTCCATGCTGGCTAAGACAATCAAGCAAAGGCACCAAGCCGCTGGAAGTACCTTCTCTCTGGAATAAATAGAACCTCTGGTCATTTTGTGGCCCAGGGAGCAAAACTTGGCATTTCAAACCAGAAGACATGAATTCAAGTCCTAACCTTTTCATTCATTAACTGTCTAACTTTAGGTAATATTTCCCCTCCCTGAGCTTATTTTTTTAATCTGTAAAACAAGTCCAAAAATAGCACTGAACTCAGAAGGTTATTGTGAGCACTAAACTATTCATTGAGATAACATATATAAAGCACTTACTGTATGCCTGGTGTATAATAAGTACATAATAAACATTAATTCTCTAATTTATTTCATTTAATTAAATATGATAAAGTATTGTTATTTAGAGTACAGAAGGATGGTGTGCTACCCTTGATGGCCTACAGATGTGTGTGTATTTACAGGTGTGTGTATTTATTCCTATATATATTGTAAAAGACAACATTCACCCTCCAAACTGGAGATCACAGATCATTTTGCTTAGGACGAACTTAATTAAGTAAAAAAAAAATCAATTAAAAGGAAAATATTATGTTGATAACATTACAGGTAATGCACAGATATAGAACAATTGTAAGGGTGGTGCATGAATAATTGAATTTTAGGAAACATTGAGATATATGTGCTAAACGGCCCCAAAAGATTCTAGAAGCAAAAGCTGAGACTTCTGGAAGAATACTTCACTATGGAAGAACTTTCTAAAATAGCTGAACAAAGATGGACTGGACTGGACTAGGTATGTGTTCTGTTACTGGACACATTCCAGCAGAGATTAGCAGACCTGTGTGCAGAAATGGCAGACTGGGGATTCAGACATCAAATGGATGATTAGACCATGTATCCATTAAGATCCCTTTGAATCACATGAAGCCATGTTTCCATGATTAGAAAGACTGCCACTGTAGAAGCTTACAGATCACAAGCAAAAGTAGTTAGTAAATGATTCCTGGGAAAAGGTAGCGCATCCAGGAGTAGAGGGCTTGAAGGTTCTCTGCTGGGTTCTGAGAGTCACCTGACCACGTTTCCCCTGCTTGCCCCTGTCTCTGTCTGCATGCCGATTCCCGTCACATTTCACAGGTTTTGCTCTTTCTATTCACTGAATGTTTCCTTTGGGAATAAAGTCCAGATCCGCTGCTGCCGCAGTGATTTCCTTTGGGTGTGAACAGTCGGAAGGCACAGGGTAATTAAAGCCCAAACGTGCAAGCGCAAGCCTGTCTGACTGACTGATGCGTCCTCCCTTCTGATTGGTGTCTGATTTGAATAAGAATGCCAAGCCGGCAGAGCCTAGAGGAAGCAAAAGCATATGGAAGCCTTTCTAAATTCTAAAAAGAAAACGTCAGGCCGAGACTGGGTTGTCATCTTCAGCCACACTCCTCCTCCACCTTCATCTTGCAACACAACACACCCTCAAACTGAAGACTTTGGGACTCAGTGTCTAGGATTCCACAGAGAGCTTATGCAGGGAAAAAAACAAAAACAAAAAAAACTGACCTGCTGGTCTAACTACTTAGTGGCTCCACACAAAATACCTTTTATAGGTTGTCAGAGTAGCTGCCCAACTGGCGTGCTTTCCCAGGAACATGGAAAGCCCCTCAAATGCCTCCTTATGACTGAAATCCCCTTAACAACTAACTATGTCTTTACAAAGCAACTGCCCCAGAGAAAGGAAACGCCATGACTGAAATTTAAGCTGAGGTGGAAATGACCGACTTGATCTTAGATCAGAGAATTTCAGTTCAGAGTATTACCTGTCAGGCACTGTCCTAAGAAATGCTTCACTCCGACTGACGCTTCCTCTGCCCCTACCTATAAAGGGGGTGGTTCCTTATTCCCATTTTGCACATGAGTGACTTCAGACTTGGGGAAGGCAAGGGTTTCACTCTGAATCACTCTGAACCTATTATTTGAAACCGAGAAAAATTTACAGATCATCAAGACGAGACTTTTCTTGTTAAAAATGAGAAATGGAGAGGCAGAAAGTAGAAGAGACTTACCCACTAGTATGCAGCCAGTACGCAGCAGAGCTGGTACTGACGCCCAAGGATTTCTGGAGAATCCAAATCCCAGGCTCTGTCTAAGAAGCAGGTGTAATGGGGTGAAGGGCAGAGAGGTCAAGGATTCCAGGAACCAGGAATTTAGGAAGACAGAAGAGGGTGACACTCAGAACAGAAAGTACATAGTTTTTCCCCTTCATAGCTTCGCTTTGGTGGCAGTGCAGGGTCCTAGAGCTGAACTTCAGAACGGGATAGAGCCCTAGCTGTGCCACATTAGCCATGTGGCCTTAGATAAAGTGCTTCCCCTGCTTAACTTCAGGGGTTGGGAGGAGGGAGGCCACTTGCCCAAAATCACACGGCCAGGGTCTAGTGGAACAGAAGTTCAAACCTAGGTTTTCCATTATGGCAAATGGTAAAACAAAGGAACAAATAACTATGGTTATGTTATGGTTGTGTTTTTTTTTTTTTTGGGGGGGGGGGCGGTTATTCTAATTTGTTGTTAATCCAAGGAGAAGGAGAAGAAAAGTGAAACAGGTTGCTGGCCTTCTAGGTGCTGAATTCTGGCACCCTGCTAAATGGGGCAGCTCTGTAGCCCAGTGGCACTGAGACTGCTCTTGTGGCTCTCCCCATGGCCCAGTCCCACTCTCCCACCAGGCCAGCCCTTTAGTAAGGAGCAGCCTCTATGGCTTCCCATGGGAAAAGGTGCCCTGGTGACCTAGAACAGACAAAAGGGTCGTTTGGAGAATGGAGCAGTTAGTTGTCTGGGATGAATTGCTGTCATCTGTGACCTGGTAAGTGAAGGCCAAAGAGCCCTGCCCCCATCCCGATACTGCAGTACTTAGGACAGGAGGCTGAGAAGGAGAGAGGTCTTCACCACTTGGAAGCTGACAGCCTAGCAGTTTCTGCTCCCCAAGATGCCAGGTCCACTGGCTTTCCTACAAGAAGCAACCCATGTGTTCCCAGGTCTGGCTGGCATGTGCAGGGAGGGGATTTGCTGTAAGTAACCAGCTGGCTTGGGGAGATGAATGTATGTCAGGGCCTGGGGCAGCTCTGGGCCCTAGTGCCTCACTACTCCATGCCAGGGTTCCACGTGATAGCCTGTAACCATTAATTAGACACCTGGGTGATGTTTATAGCCCATGATTTCAACCCCCATTAAGTTTTTGTTTTGTTTTTTTATAAATCAAACTCTTTCAAAACCATCTGTCAATGGTGGATGAGGAACGAGGTGAGAGGCAGGTAACTAAATGGCAGAGGTCTGGCTCTGAAATCTTATTGACCTGGGTCTAAATCCTCAGTAGCTGTCAGCTCCCTTGGATCACTTCTCAACTTCTCTAAGCCTTTGTTTCCTTCTATGTGAAATGGAAATAATATTTCTTATTTTTATTAGAATTGCTTTCAGACTACACAGTAAGTGTTAGCTACTATCATATTGTATTATAATTCCCCATTCTCATGTCTGTGTCCCCCACTAATGAATAGGTTATATAAAAATAGGAACTGCGACTTCTAGGCTCACCTCCTGATTTAGCATGAGTTGCCCCAGAAGTAGTCCCCTAGACAGGGATTAGAGAGCAAGTAGCTCATTTGGAGTTGATCCCAGGAGGAATGGGTAGGGAAACAGGAAAACAAGGCAAGAATGAGCGAGGGAACCAATAACGGGAGTATGACTTATGTGCCAGTTAGTGCTGTGGGCAGCTGAGGGTCCATCCCATTAGGAACCTCTGGGAGATCATGCCTCTGAGGTGTAACACTAAGGGGCAAGGAAACTGTGGTGCTTATCCACTAACTCTCATCCACCTTTGGATGAAGTTAAGAGCTGAGGGGGTGAGGAAGCTGGGCTATTTATCCACTAATTCCCATCCACCACTGGCTGAGGGTTCCTCCTGGTGGCATTAACTCTCTGGGACTCCTATCTGCCCTGTGTACCTGGAAGAAAGCTCTAGAGCAGAAATTTGTGTAGCTCACACAGGATACCATCAGCATACTGCAACAGGGAGCGCCCTCAGGAAAATGGGCAGGGCACCAGCACTGTCTGCTACTCCTCTATTATCTGACTTTTAGCACAATGCCTGATGCATGGCTAGTGCCTGATACATGTCCTGAGACAGGACACAGATATTGGTAACTGTAACATAGGATACTATGCTCATAAAATCAGGCATCATAAAAGAGGCATTTAAACTATCAAGGGAAGTTAAAAGGAGATAACATTTATTTTCATCTAGGAAGTATTATAAAGGTTTCAAAGAAGAGGTGGCAACTGGGTGGGGTGTTCAAGGATATGTTGTTATGTTGTGAACCCCCAAGAAATTTGTATGGTGAAATCCTAATACCCAGTACCACAGAATGTGACTGTTTTGGTGACAGGGTCTTTAAAGAAGTGATAAAGTTAAAATGAGGCCGTAAGGATGGGCTCCAATCTGTTATGACTGATGTCCTTAGAAGAAGGAGAAACTTGGACACAGGTATTTATAGAAGAAAGAATATGTGAAGACACAGGGGGAAGGCAGCCATCCATAAGCCAAGGAGAGACACCTGAAACAGATCCTTACATCCTGGTCCTTGGAAGGAAGCAATCCTGTTGACACTTTGATCTCAGACTTCTAACTCCTAGAACTGTGAGAAAATAGATTTCTCTATGCCACCCAGTCCATGGCATGTAGTTCCAGTAGCCCTAGCAAACAACATGGGGTGGGCAGCTCTAAGCTTCTGCAAATTTCTATCTCCAGCACCTAGCAAACTGTCTAGCACATTGTGCGGACTTAATTTTTTTTTTATTCTGTGATGAATTTGGCCAAGTGGCAAGTGGAGGAAAGGCATTTCAGCAGACACGAGTACATGAATAATGGCATGGAGACCAGAAAGTAAATGGCGTGGAGACCACAGCTACAGGATTCAGTCTGGCTAGAGCATAAGCACTAACCATGTAGTGTGACATCAGTGTTGGGATGGTAGATTGTATTCACAATGAATAAATGTTAAGGAGTTTGGATCTTATTAAATGGCACAGTGATGACTCCATGCAACAATCAAAAATTACTTCCCACTGTTTGGATTCTGGGTTTGGCCAATGATACCTGAGCAAGTGTGATGCAAATCAAGCCTTGAGAAGCATTTGTGCAGTGTGCTTGCCCTCTCTTACTGTTCTTAGGAATCCTGAGAGCACCTGTGAGGAAGCCATAGCTAGCCTACTGGAGAGGGAAAAACAGGTGCATTTCAGGCAAGCCATCCCAGACAAGCCTTCTAGACCAAGCAGTCTATTTACCTTCAGACATATGAATGAAGCTGTCCTTGACATTACAGACCAATGGAGCCAACCTAGACCAGAAAAACGACCTGTGTGATTGCAAGGAGTAATAACTATTTAATGTTTCAGTCCACCAAGTTTTAGAATGGGCTTGCAGTGCAAGCTCACTGATAGAATTGGGAGGTTATTGAAGGCTTTTGGAGGTCTGAATGGGGCATCACTAAGGCCGTGAGATTAATCTGGATTTATAAACTAATAGCTCTAGCTGTTCCTTAATAGGAATAGGTAAATCAATCCTTTGCTCTCCCTTCTCTGAATTTCTCTAGCAAGGAGTCCAAGTTGGGCCACATACTGGAACCCTAGACTATATTGTAAATATGCCATCTAGAGCTACTGTTCACAGCTACTGTGAGATCTGCTCTTTCATATCTAAATTTCTCAAGCAAGGGGCAAATACCAGAGGGGGGATTCCAAGGTAATAGAACAACTGAACTATTTTCAGAGGCCAAAACAAGAGGGATCAACACAGAATAATCTAAAATTTGTCACCGCTAAACTATACAGGAAAACAGTTCAGAGCTGGAGTTCAGATCAGGATAAAGGAATGGCTCTCACAACTCTAAGAGTCACAGCCCGTGTCTGAGTTGATTGTTCCTATTTGCTTGTAACTACTTGGCCCCCGACTCTTTCACCCTTGGAGACAGTCAGAGTCACATACTGTAACTGGAATGTAATTTAGATATGTAGAATTATTTTGACTCCAAGGTTATGATAAAAGGCTCGGTGAGAACGGTGCCATAAACTGTTGCCTCATGTTAGCCATGATAGTCTTCTCTCCAGCTAGTCTGAAAATTGGATGCATTATGTCATGCAAACAATTTCAGCATAAAGCCAGGGTTCCATAACAGGGCACTTTGCTTTGGAAGACCACCATATTTAGAAATCTACCACAGTAACTCTCCCAACCACTTCACAATGCAGCTCAAAGCCAATCAAGGTCATGGGAATCATGTGACTTTCCAGAGGGTCAAAGCATGCCAGCAACAGAACCTAAATTAGAAATCACAGCTCCAAATGCCCTGCCTGTGGCTT
Source organism: Panthera uncia (assembly GCF_023721935.1). NCBI lineage: Eukaryota > Metazoa > Chordata > Mammalia > Carnivora > Felidae > Panthera > Panthera uncia. Next base: position 43,943,144 of record NC_064816.1, read on the forward strand.
TGTCCACAAGGCCAGCTCTGCCTTCACTTAACTATTTGCAATTCCCTCCCACCCCCAAAGATGAGGATGGCGATAATTTGAGAAACTGGGAAAAACTGATTGCTTTGTTTTCCACTACATTCCAGTGTACTCTTCAGCATAGCAAACCACATGAGACTTCAGCTGAGGTACACAGCAAGGAGATGATGAAAAATTTGGATCTGGTTCTGCTAAATTTGCTTTACCCTTAAAAAAAATCATAATCCACTGTAATTATAAAGAACCCAGAAATGATTCTCTGCCCACCTCCACAAGCCCCTCCACACACAGGCACACACATTTTTATAACTTCAAAAGGAACTGATCCTCTGATTACTGACTGTTAAGCAGTGTCTCTGGCATATGTGTGAGAGCGTTAAGTCTTTGTGTCTCTATGGAACCAATTATCTGCAGGTCTGGAAAATTAAGAATTTGAATTATGTTTCTGTGGATGCATGATCAGATGTTAGACATTAGAGCAGAGTTGGGAGCTATAATAATCCTCTCCAGATAAATCCAGATAAATCCAAACACTGGACCTCAAAAATTTTCTCTCTTTACTTGCTCAGGATGTAGGGCTTCAGGTTTGGACGGTATCTCATACAAGGCCTGTATTTAGTGATCATTCACAGGTATTCTCTCACACAGTTTCACGGAGGTGTCACACAGACTGTTAAGGGCATGTTTCCTTTAAGTGGGGACTATCTGGTGTCTGAATTTGGCAAGCTGCACAAGTATAGATAACTGATTTCATATTCCATTTTGAGTGAGATTGATAGGTTTTTGACTCTAGGACAAGCCAGCTCCAATTGTAGCATAGTGGGTGGATAGTAGCAAAGGCTTAGGAGAAAGAAAACAATAGGCTTACATGTTAGTATTAAAATAGCAGTATTAAGTATCATTGCTGATGGTGTTATAAATGATAATATCAGATAACATTTATTGAGCTCTTACTGGGTACCTTTGTCGAAATATCAGCTCCATACCTTGTGGTCAGTTTGACCCTTGAAAGTTACCCTATTAGTTTCCCAGAGCTGCCGTAACAAAGTTCCAAAACCCAGGTGGCTTAAACAGCAGAAATGTATTGTCTGGCATCTCTGGAGGCTACAAGTCTGAAATCAAGGTACTGGCAGAGCCATGCACTCTCTCTGCAGGCCCTAAGGGAAAATCCTTCCTGGCCTCTATCTTTGATTATTTGCTGCCAACCCTTGGCATTCTATGCCTTGCAGATGCATCACTCCAGTCACGTGGTCATTTTCTTTCTGTGCGTCTCCATCTCTGTGTCAAAATCTCCCCTTTTTATAAGGACACAGTTATATTGGATTAGAGCCCACCGTAAGGGCCTCATTTTAACTTGATTAACTCTGTAAAGACCCCATTTCCTAAAGATCCCATTTTGCAATACAAATATTGAAGACTTTAACATAATTTTATGGGGGGGGGGGCGGGCAGGACATATTTTACCCATTAACAGTTACCTAACCTCTCTCCTCATGTCACCTCCCCTTTATAGAATGAGAATACTAGGAGTACTGACCTCACAGGGCTGCTAAGAGGATATAATGAGATAATGTATGTAAAGTGTTTAGCATAATGCCTGGCACATAGCTGGAAGGCAGTAAATGTTAGCTATTATTATCATGAAAGTGGAGATATAGATCCTTAAAGCTCAGTTTATTTTGCTTGGCTTCACAGAAGAGAAGCCCATGATGGTAATATTTTCCTCCAACTCTAAAGGGCATAATGATTTTTCTTAACAGTGTACGTTGATTTTCACATGTTGTATTTTACCAAGGAACTATGTGTTTGGGAAGAAAAATCCATTTTTTATTTGAATATTGCCATCTATTCAAACTATGATAAAATCACTTTGAATAAATACCTTATTCCCAGCAAGTAAATAAATCTTAAAGGTTAAAAACCTGATCAATTTTTAAAAGGTTAGTGAATGCTCCTTCTAGATTACCTCTAAAATAAAAGAAATAAAGCATCTGAAATGTAATATTAAGGACTTCCATCCCTTCAACCATGCTAATTTGGTAAAACATGTTGCAGATATTAGGAGAAAGCCTCGTACACCGATAAGAACATGACTTTTAGATTCATGCATGTGTGGGCTCAGCTTATAACCCCACTGCTTATGGCTCTGTGACCAGTGGGAATTTATTGAACATTTTTCATTCTTCATTTCATTGTCCATGAAATGAGGATAATGCTCCCTCAGAAGTGAGATAGCCTAACCACTGACAGATGAATGGATAAACAAAATGTGGTATATACATACAATAGAATATTATTCAGCCTTAAAAAGAAGGCCCTTCAGACACATCCATGGTATGATACGGATGGAACTTAGGGATAAAGCAAATGAAATAAGCCAGTCACAAAAAGACAAATATTGTATGATTCTACTTATATGAAGTACCTAGAGTAATCAAAATCGTAAGACAGAAAGTAGAATGCTGGTTGCCAGGGGCTGGGGGAGGGGAAAAAGAGAGTTAATGGTTAATGGCTACAGAGTTTCAGTTTTATAACATAAAAAGGGTTTTGGAGCTGGATGGTGGTGATGGTTATATAACAATGTGAATATATTTAATGCACTTAACTGTATACTAAAAAAAATGGTTAAGATGGTGATTTTTATGCTGTGTGTATTTTACTGTAATTTTTTAAACTATTTATTTTTGAGAGAGAGAGAGAGACAGAGACAGAGTGTGAGCAGGGGAGGGGCAGAGAGAGAGAGAGGGAGACGCAGAATCAGAAGCAGGCTCCAGGCTCTGAGCTGTCAGCACAGAACTCGAAACAGGGCTCGAACTCAGGAATTGTGAGATCATGACCTGAGCTGAAGTCAGTCGCTTAACCAACTAAGCCACCCAGGCGCCCCTATAATTTTTTAAAGTTTAAAAAATTGAGATAGCCTAAGTAAAGCCCCTAATTACTGTCTGGCCTGTAACAGGTAATAATTAGACATACACTGTCATTAATATTCTCCTTCCTACCCATCACCAATACTTACAAAAAGAATTGGAATGTGCACATAGCAAAGAACTCAATGTAAAAGATCACAGACAATCCATCAATCCTTGATTTTGAAATAAATTTGAAATAAATGAATAAGTGAATGATATTGGATCAGGAGATAAGAAAATAAGTCCATCTGCTGCTATTGTCTAGTTCTGTGACTGTGAACACGTCACTTAGCTTCTTTGCATGTATTTTCTCATGTGTCAAATAACGGGGTTGAACTAGACAATCCATATTAATTCCTAGCCATTAGAGTCTTTCATTACATAAATAAAGCCAAAATATAGTATTTAAGAATGGAAGGTCAGAGCTTAGACTGCCAGTATGTCCTCTTCACCCAAAAAATTAGAGACAGAATAAATAGGAAATAAGTAATAAGGAAATAAATATCGTTTATCATGCCAGGATGGTAAATTGGCCAAAGGGAGTCAAATAGATTTAGCGAGCAATTAATAGCAAAAATGTCATCTTGGTCAAATACTATTGTACTTAAAAATATATAGTTTTGGGGTGCCTGGGTGGCTCATTCGGTTGAGTATCCACCTCTTGGTTTTGGCTCAGGTCATGATCCCAGAGCGGTGAGCTCCAGCCCCACATCAGGCTCTACAGTGAGCATGGAGCCTATTTAAGAGTCTCTCTCTCTCTCCCTCTCTCTCTCCCTCTCTCTCTCTTCCTCTCTCTCTCCCTCTCTCTCTCTCCTCTCTCTCTCCCTCTCTCTCTAACCTCTGCACCTCTCTGCCACTCACAGACACTCTCTGTCTAAAATAAAAAAACTAAATAAAAAATAAGAGAATATAGTTTCGCAAGATAAAAAAAAATTCTGGAAATCTGTTACACAACAATATACATACAGTTAATACTACTGTGCTATGCACTTAAAGATGGTTAAGATGGTCAATTTTTTGTTATGTGCTTCTTACCACAATAAATAAATAAATAAATAAATAAATTCTCTCTCTCTGTCTCTCTCTCTCTCTTTCTCTCTCTCTCCTTTCTTTCTTTTCTTCACTTCTTGAAAACAATATCAATGGTTTTCAAATTTTTTAGACAACAAATCCATTCATCGAAGAAGTTTTATGGGACAATGACTGTGAAAAAATGGAGTTGAAAATAGGGTACTGGATGGGGAGTACTAAAACCCTCGGTCGGAGTCTCTCTCTTGTTCCATGGCCTGGCCCTGAGTGCTCTGAGGACTCCTAGTGCTGTAGTAGGTGAGTTTGCAAATCAATGCTATGTACTCTATAAGGAAATGTAAATGCCCTCTCAGTGCATTCAATTGAGAGTCAATAATGGTAGAGCTTTACTAGTCTAAGTCTTATGATCCATCTAACCATTTATTGTAAGTAATGTTTAAGTGGACCTTAGAGAAGGTATTTCCATCTATTTTCAGGAAGAGAGTTTATGGATATAATAGAGGGGGAAAGAAAACATCACTTCCTGATGCCTTCCAGCGAACCCAGAGTTTAGCACATGCTCAACAAAGCTAGGCATAGGCATCCTTGAAGGAATGCCCAGCCTTCAGGGAAGGCATAGCAGGAAAATAAATATTTCATTCATTCATTCATTTGTTCATTCATTCAAAACCATTTCTTTATCATCAACTATATTCCAGGCAATTGTTAAGCCCTGCAGATAAAAACATGAATCAGATACAAATGTCTACACTCAGGAAGTACACTGTCCGGTAAAACAGGTGTGTTTCCACACGTAATTGTAAGGAACTGCAGAAAATGCAAGGAGATTAAGCCCAGAATATATGGCAGCACCAAACCACTTGTTAGGGAACCAGGGAAGGTTTCTTGCAGAAGTAAAGAAAGTTAGCAGTCCAGTGATGGGGGAAAGTCATAGCAGGCAAGCAAAAGAATGAGTACATGTGAGAAACAGCTTGGCATGCTGACAAGTGCAGGATGTAGACAGGAGGCATGGGAGAGAAGAGGCTGAAGAGCAGGGTTGGGGAGAGTTATGTGCATGGGTAGAGTCTGCCCACATTTTCCTGCCCTGGCTTTGCTTATCTCCTTTTGTCACATCCTAGGGAACCTCCAAATGATGTGTCTATGGAACCTTAGAATTCTATAATCACTGGTTCATTGTACTTCATGGAGTAAGCAAGGAGAAAGAGGAAAGAAGAGGGCTAAATGGAAGCCGCCATAAAAAATCACAACATGAGTGCCTGGGTGGCTCAGTCATTTAAGTGTCTGACTTTGGCTCAGGTCATGATCTTGCGGTTTGTGCGTTCAAGCCCCGCGTCGGGCTCTGTGCTGACAGCTCAAAGCCTGGAGACTGCTTCAAATTCTGTGTCTCCCTCTCTCTCTGCCCCTCCCCTGCTCGTGCTCCTGGGCTCTCTCTCTCTCTCTCAAAAGTGAATAAACATTAAAAAAAATTTTAAATCACAATATGACTTTTATCCATAGAAGAAAACAATGAGGTTCCTTGTTGAGAAAACAAGAGTCTTCAATAGCCTTCTGAGAGGCACAAACATTTGACTAACCAGAAGGCACTGTACAGAAAGGGCCCAGTAGGGACACCTGTTCCTCCAACCTGTCAGGACCAAGCTACACATGCTGGGGGTCCTGGGTTGACATACCCGGCATCAGACGGGCCTGACTCACAAGCCCACTCTCAGCTGTAAAGTTTTCCTTCTTGCGACATTTTACTTCCCAGCTCTATTTAATGAAAACATTCTCTTCTGATCCTATTTTCTTACCAATATTAGAAGACTCAGGCATCATTTCTCTGTAGGCCAGCATGAACACCTGAATAATTCTTTTATGGGGGGTGGGGCTCTATAGAGTCTGAGTCAGAATGCTGACTATAAGAAAGGGAGTTCCTGATATCACTTTCCTTTCCTATATGAGCTGCCGCTAGATAAACATCAGACAAGCACAGAAAATGAAAATGCTGACCTAGGGCAGGGCTGAATTAAAATCTGATAATAAAGGCCTCAGAATCCTCACTACTGTTTCTAAGAATATTTTCCGGTTTAAAACCTTTTCATGGATCAAGATCAAAGCAGTGCCTTATTCCCTATGTTTGATACTTCATGCCTTGTTCTGATGTCAAGGCACACCTCAGAAACCCAGCAGTCCCATTTGCTAGATGCAGACCACAGGTCACTAGGAAAGGATGAATTTCAGAGACAATGAAAATCAAAAGCAGCTATCCTTTTGGAGTTTCCAAATCAATGTTTTAGAGTCTGAATTCTATTGGCAACCAGGGAGAATCAAGCATTCTTCTTCATTGCCCAGAGTATTAACTTTATGGGACTGGATTGTCAATTTCCATTTATTAAAGGAAGAAAATCATATTGAAATCTTATAGTCTCCTGTTTTTTCCCCCTTTTTCATTGCCCTGAATAGCAAAGCACAGGACAAGATTTTGCATATATTATCAGATAAGTCTAAAATATTTTGTGACTAAATTTGGATTTTTGTATAACTATCCTTAAGGGGAAAGGCTTAAGTTAATTTTGGTACCAAGACTCAAGAATGATGTTTCTACATTTTCTGTAAAACGGCAAACAAACTTGTTTGATAAAAATAGAGAGACATGGTCAAAGTTTGAAAATAAAAGTTCTAAATCCTAGATTAAAAATTGAATGATGACAAATCCACAATTCTATGAAATGGAGCAAAAATTCATTTTAAAAAAAGAAACTTATTTTTTAAAGTTTTTATTTATTTATTTATTTTTTGAGAGAGAGAGAGTGGGGAAGGGGCAGAGAGAGAGAGGGAGAGAGAGAGAATTCCAAGCAGGCTCCACACTGTCCACACAGAGCCCAACACAAGACTTGATCCCATAAATTGCGAGACCATGACCTGAACCAAAATCAAGAGTCAGATGCTTAACCCATTGAGTCACCCAGGGCCACAAGGATCTTATTTTTTAGAGCAGTTTTAGGTTCACAGAAAAGTTGAGCAGGAAGTACAGAGTTCTCAAATACTCCCTATCTCTCTCTACATGCATAGTTTTCCAACTATGATGACCCTTCACCAGAGGACTGTATTTGTTACAGTCAGTGATTCTACATCAACACATCATTATCACCCAAAGTTTACATTAGAATTCCCTCTTGGTGTTGTGCATTCCATGGGGTTTTGACAAATGTATCCACCATTATAGTACCATACAGAGTCATTTGACAGCACTGAAAATCTTCTGTGCTCTGCCTATTCATCCCTCCCTCCCCCTCTTCCCCTGCACAACCACTGATCTTTTTACTATCTCATCATGTTGCCTTTTCCAGAATGTCATACAGTTGGAAGCATACAGTTTGTAGTGTTTTTAGATTTGACTTCTATCACTTAGTAATATGCATCTAAGTTTCCTCCATTTCTTTCATCATTTGGTAGCTCATTTCTTTTTAGTGCAGAATAATATTCTATCCCCTGGGTGTATCACAGTTTATCCATTTACCCAAGGAAGGACATCTTGGTTGTCTCCAAATTCAAGAATTCATTTTTAAACTCCATTTTAAAGAGTAGCTATCTGAGATCAATTACTGCCTTTATTTCCTCATTGAATTTCAGAATAATTGAGCCAAACTCTTAGCTGATGCATGAATTTTCCTTGACAGGAAACCCAACAGGCTACAGACTGACTTCACCTGCATTCTCCTCCAGCAAGCAACTCACCATTTTCATAAGACAGTCCATTTCATTACAGGATATCTGTAATTATTATCACACAATTCTTCCTAACGGGGGACTGTTTCTACGCATCTCAAAATCGGCCTTTCCATGTGCATTTCCAAATACATCTTTTTAAAAAATCTCAGTATTTTTTCTATTGTTTAAAAGAGAAAAAAGTAACAGAATTGTTGGTTTTGCTATTTTTTTCATCTACTTTTGCAATTTATTTATTTGTTTTACTGTTGCAATTTAGTCTCTTAACATATCCTCTAGACTTTCAAACAATAGACATGACCCCTCAGACTTTCATTTTTCTCCAGGACCAGCAGTGCTAATTCCTTGAAGTTCACTCTCAAAACACCATTTGAGTCTCCCACATCATTCTGGCTATTCTCCTTTGGACACGCTTCTTTTTATCTATATTTTTTCTTCAGAATTGGGCACAGTGTTCCATGAGTAATCGGATGAATGCAGAGGAGAGGGAAACAATTATCTCTCATGTGGAGTATATACATTCCAATTACTGCAGTTGGAGGCTGCCTCAGCTTTTCTGCCACACTACTCTGAGACCACATTAAACCTACAGTTAATTAAAACTCGCTCCTTTCCCATCTGCTCCACTCTCTGCCTCCTCACTTCTTCCTCATACTTTCCCTCTTAAATTTCAGCCTGTTACATTTGGCTCACTGTATTAACTTGTCAAGATAATTGTAAAGAAACTGTATCTACTATCAAAAGTATTAGCTTGCACCATGTTTTATGGTGTTTGAGATTTTGATCAATAGCTTTTAATTAATTCACTCATTCATTCATTCAGCCAATATGTATTAAGTGTCAATTATGACATCATGTTCAGACTAGGCCCTGAGTATACAGAGCAAACACTGATACCTATTCTTAGGAAATAAAAATATATGGTGTAGTGGGAACAAGAGATTATAACTGATCAGACTAATGAATGTGTAATTACCAACTAATATAACCGCTCTAAAATTTTAAAAGTGCAATTTTATTAGTGATAATAACCAAATAATCTAATGTGAATATAGGCATGGAAGTGGTAAGAAAAGGCTTCCCTAGGAAAGTGACAGTCAAGTTGGGGCCTTAGGGACAAGTAGAAGTTTACTAGATAAAGGGGTAAAGGTAGGGAAGAATGTTCTAGCCAGAGGAAAGGTCCTGAAGGAGAAGGAAGCATATCATGGTTTAAGATCTGAACAGAGGCCATGGTGTCTAGAATAAATAGTAAAAGTCATGGGAGAATCATGTAAGGCAATGCTACAGATGTAGGCAGGGCCAGATCATGGAAGGTCTTTGCAGGCTGGAGTAGTGATCTGGCTCTACTGTAATAGCCCACCAAGAGTCTCTCTGGAGCAGACTCCACTTCTGTGAATTTTAGCTTCATTTCCTCAAGTTTTCAGAGCCCTCCACCATTAGTCAAGTCCAAACCCTTTAGCTTGCCATACAAGGTCCTCAAATTTTGATTTTCCTTTTCAAATGTGTCTCTGATGGGTTCTTGATGTGAGCTCTGTGCCCCCAAAGAAACAACCAATCAAGCGGTACATTTTCCCACTCCTCTGCCTTCACCTGAAACATGCTACCTCTCTGTTCCAGCCTCAGTTATGGTGCATAAAGATGGACACATGGTCAAATGCACAACCAGTTAGCATTTCCTCAGACAATCACTCTGTATTCTCAGTGAGACTGTAATTTCCCAGTGGGCAAGAAATATTTTTGTTACTTCTTTTGAATGCTACAAAACTCCTACACAATTTCTACACACAATAAATAGCTAATTCATGTTTATAAGTTATATATGTAGCCTCTCCTAAAAGTTCCCTAATGAATAAAGTTACTCAGTTTACCTAGTACTGTGTAGTGTGTAGTAGACACAAAGTAATGCCTCATGGTTATGAGATTCAGTTTCCTTAGAATACATGCTGTGGAATCCTCTGTATAAGGAGTCTATACAATGGAGAAGCCAAATTAGGGCATGTATGTTTCTTCTTCCTTAATGTTTGAGGGCAGCATTTTCCAAAATGTGCTCCACACTATTGAATGACATCGAAAAAAGTTGAAAAGGTGTTCCTTGGCCATATATGTTTGGAAATATCAGATTATGTATGGATTCAATTGATAGAACATCTCAGAGCATTAACCTATTAGTGGGTATTTAGACTCCCCAAGAGACATTGATTCATTCATTTAATAAATATTAAGAATTTATCCTATGCCAAGTAACATGGTAACAGAGGTGTGCTGGCAAATGTTTACAAACCAGCTCTCTAAAGAAAAAAAAAATACACCAAACACCTCAGCTGGTAGTGTTTGCTAATTTCCATAAGGCATACACTCCCACATGATGATTTCAAGGCACTGAGGTTACATCACAGAACTTGGAGTAGCAACAAAATGCACACAATCAGCGCTTTCCTGCCAGTTTAAGCTGCCTTCAGCACACTAGGTATTAATCAATGATGAATAAATAGCCACTTGTAGAACTAACAGTCTAATGTAGGCAAAAGAAAATAAAAAAGTTAGTAAGCCAATATATAAGATTGAATTATAAAGAGGATGACCAAGGAGTGGGGGGAGACAGAGCCCTGTAATAGAGAACCGTGGGGTCTAGGGAGATGGTCACATGAGTCCTCCCCAAAGAAGAGATGTTCTTAGCTGAGTAGTAAGTTATGAGAAGATGCCTATCAGAGGAGAAGAAAGGGGAAAAAAAACATTCCAGGTGAGGGAGGGAAACAGCATGTGCAAAAACATAACTTTACAAAGAATGTGGTCATTTTAGAGGACTAAAAAGACCACTGTGTCTGGACAGAGTGAGTAGGGGAGAATGGCAAGAAATAATTTGCAAAGGTAAGCAGGACCTATATGCCTGGCATTGGACCTCCAACTTGGGAGTGTGGATTTTAAACGGCAGAAGGAAGAATTTGAAGATTATTTTTGTTTTGTTTAAGGTGGAAGTAGAATATTCTTACCAGCTGACTTTTGACTGCTGTGTGAAGAATGGCCCAGAACATTTCCCACACTTACTTGACATGGAGCCCTGCTTTGTCTAAGGGTCTTTCTCTGGAATAATGCTCACACCAAATTTTTTTTAAATATTATATTAAAAGTTTTAAAGAAGCATGTAATGAGTTAACATTATTTTTCAACCTCTCATGCATTAAGAAAAAAACAGGTAAGTGTGATTAACAGAAGCTTCTCTTTTGTTGCTCCCTACCAAACCATCCAAGCCTTTTCCAACAGGCTCAGGACAATCTCCACTGTTCATGCATGTGATAAAATGAAAACAGCTTTAAAAAAATCTGAAGTGTAGAGACACTGTGAGATCCAGGTCAGATAACAGAGTCTGCTGCTGGTTATGCCCAAAGCCTGGTTGTTTTTAAGAAAATAGATAAAGCTGGTTCTAAAGCAGCACTGTCCAAAAGACTGTTCCACAGTGATGGAAATTTCTGTAGCTGTACTGTCCAGTATCATCATCCCTTGCCACATGTGTCTATTAAGCATTTGAGATGTAGTAATGTGACTGAGCTCTGAGTTTTAAATTTTATGCAGTTTTAACTCATTTAAATTTAATTAAAATAGCCACATAGGGCTTTGGCTACCATAATGGATGCCGTAGTCCTAGAAGGTATTAATGGTAAAATAAAAAGTGGTGATTTCCCCTCTCTTTATAGCTAAATGAAACCCCTCCTTCTAAATAAACTTAGTCCCATAGGAGAGCAGTAATACACTAAAGGCATTTCAAAGGTCACTCTGCAATTTAGTCTTCCATTGCTATTTTTTGCCTTTTTTTTCTTATTCAAAGCCATATATACACAGGAGAACTTGTTAATGTCTCTAAATAATAGATTAGAGTTATTTATTACTGTGCTCACATACTCATTTTCTCCTAAAAATATCACAACATTTTAGACATAAAGGCTTCCTCTTTGATGGAAAAAAAAGAAAGTTGGAAGGCAACAGAGAACAAAATAGTCTTCTGACTTTGTTTTGTCGATATGTGGCTGCAACCAACCGACACAGCAACTATTACCCAACACTCCTATTTTTCATGTCAGCACTCAGAGTTCCTTTAAATCTCCTTTAAGCTCCCAAGTACTTTTAAATTATATCATACCAAGTCAACGGATGGGAAAAATGGCCAGGAATATATGGTCCATTAAAAATTCCCTACTGGCCTTCTATGACAAGGCGTTTCTCAAAACATTCTGTTATTTTGCAAGATAAATCTTTCTTATTGATTTTACTCTTTAGCACCCCCACCATGAAGAATTGGGTTTGCAAATGGTCCAACACATGGGGTTGCAACTTGTTGTTGTTTAAATGATGCTGCCCATCATTTTCTAAGTAGGCCTGCTTTCCTTCTTCATTCCTTCATTTTTTATCCTTCCCTGCTTCCTTCCTTCATCTGTTCAACAAACTTCTGAGAGCTTACTATGTGCCTGGGACTATGGCAGGGGCTGGAGATAGAGCAGTTAAGACAGAAAGGGTCTCACACTTATGGAGTAGTGGGATGCTATCAGATGTAGGACAGCATGCTGGACAACATGGGGAAGCCTATAAATGGAGAGGTTTGGGGAACAGATCAAAACATTTGTCTGCAAGAAGAAAGAGGAAATGAAGACATGGGGTTAGAGGACCAACACACTTGGCTTGAATTTCATCCAGAAATTTTGCCTTTGTAAAAGAAAAATATTTCCCAGAATCACCTTCAAGGACTACAGAAAAAAAAAATTGAAAATTATTGAAAACATAATCAAAGCAAATCTTACCCTATCATTAAATAAAATTGTTACCTATGTATGAATACAAAAACAGACAAAATCTCTTCCAGGGGGCATATAGTTTAAAATCAATTTGTGGGCCATTGAAGTTTCCCTATTGCTGACCAAATAATCTGAAATCCTTAGCCAGGCATTCAAGAGCCTCCAAAATTTAGCTCCAGGTTACTTCTCCAAATTTGCATCTCTCTGCTCCTCTCAGGAAGCCTCTATTACAGCCAGATGGGTCTATGCACTCTGTCCTGAAATCTTTGCAGGTTCCTGACTTCTATTCTTTTGCTTTCTTCCCAAATTCTTAGCAATTCATCACAGCCTAATTTAAGTTTTATCCCTTACATGGAGCACTGCCTGACCACCCCAATTACAAAGTATGCTCTCTTTCTACTCAGAACTAGTAAGGCACCTCATAAATATGATTGTTTCTAGGCAATGACAATTTATTACTTTGCAGTTAACAAATTTATTAGGCATGTCTAAATCATAAGATCAACGTACCTTATATTCGGCTTTTCACTAGTAGAACATTTGTGTATACATTTAGTGCATAAAGCTTAAATTTAATCCTCCCTACAGTAGTCTAATTAGGTAAGTATTTTCTTCACCTGTGTACAGAGGTGAAAACAGAGGCCCAGAAAAGGGAGCTAATTCACCCAAGGTTCTACAGCAAGATATAACTGAGTTTAAAAGACATTCTGATTTCTTATTAATGAATAAAATGAAGCCTTTTTCAAAATCAGCTTCACCAGCAATGCAAAAGAAGCAGTGGTGGGGATTCATTTTTTAGAGTGCCATCCACGGCAATTTTTGGATTAAAAAAAATAGCTACAAAACGAATTGCTCATGATTAAGGCCATGGTTGCTCCAAATACATCTGAGTCACCTAACCTTTGGCTCTCCTTTTCCCTAATGGTTTCAGGCCAAACCACCCAATCCTTTATGGTATAACAGCTCCTCCATAAATGGAGACAGATCAGAACAAATTATTAATACTCAAGCGGATGCAGAAACCACCCAGATGGATAATTTCAATGTTAATACAAAAATATTTAAAAGAGCTGCAGAATGTCACATAGAGGATTAGTAATACAAAAGAGATAGAAGGCATTTATTTTTGAAAAAGTAATTTTTTTCTGTGTATCACTTGTACATTTTAAATACAGTTTCTACAGCTTACACATGAATTCTACTTTCTAAGTAAGAGGTAGCTTACATTGTAGGTGAGTGTGCTTCTTGGTTACGCATGCTTAATCATATTAGCTTCCATATTCCAAATGTCCTCTATGCTGTGCAGTGTGAGGGAACTTCTCTACTCCTCACAACAACCTTGCAAGCATGTTATTAGTCATTCCACTGATAAAGTATTTGGGTTTTCCATACAAAGCAATTTTGGCACTAACTGCCTGGAGTTCATGCATACCCCACAAGTCAGGGACTCAGTCCCACCTCAGATGCCAATCAGAAGAAGTGTACTCCCAGATAACTCACACTTCTTCCGACTTGGCTACAAGTGGGAGGTTCCCACAACCTCTTCCATCAGTGTCAATTATTTGCTGGCGTGGCTCACAGAACCCAGGAAAACAACTTACATACTACTGCTGGTTTACTACAAAGGGTACTTTTTTTTCTTTTTTAAAATATAATTTATTGTCAAATTGGTTTCCATACAACACCCAGTGCTCACCCCAATAAGTGCCCTCCACCCTGCCCATCACCCACTTTCCCCTCTCCCCCACCCTCCATCTACCCTCAGTTTGTTCTCAGTCCTTAAGATTGTCTCTTATGGTTTGCCTCCCTCCCTCTCTGTAACTTTTTTCCCCTCCACTCCCCCATGGTCTTCTGTTAAGTTTAGATATTTTAAAGGATACAAATGAACAGCTGATGAAGAGGTACAAGGATAAGGTTTGGAAGGGTCTGAGCACAGGAGTTTCAAACCCCGTGGAGGTAGAACTGAGCTACCTCCTAGAGTTCCCCCACCTTCAACATTCCCTGAGCCTCATTGTTGGGGATTTTTACAAAGGCTTTATCATGCAGGCATGATCAATTGTTAACTCCATTTCCAGTCACCACTCTGTCACCTCTCCATAAAATGGCGGTAGGGAGAGGCTGAAAAGTCCAAGCTTCTAATCATAGTTTAGTCTTTCTGGTAACCAGCCCCCATCTAGGAGCCCACGAAGAATCAAAACATTAGAACAAAAGATGCTCCTATCAATCACCAGGAAATTCCAAAGAATTTAGGAGCTCTGTGTGAGGAACAGGGGCAGACACACACACACACACACACACACACACACACTCATTTTTTTTATTATTTCAAAGGTGGAAGAATTCCCAAAATTGACTACAGACTGGTGAAATATAAGACTACATAAGAACTGTAACAAAGATTGTACAATTTTTGTATGGTTAGGGGGTAAATTTTTTTTAATATAGAGGAAAATTACTTAGAAAATTATATGAAGGAAAGACTGAGGGACAGAATAGCTAAATTGGAGAAATTAATATAAAGTCAATTTCCTAAAAGGAAATACATTTTTTTTTCAGTTTTTTCTCTAAAACTGACCCAACAGCATCAGCAGAACTTTGACCACATTATCTCTCTATGTGGGTCTCTAGGTTCCAGACAGTTTCCAAAATGGTTCCTCTAAAAGGGAACCTGGGATTCTCAAGGATAACTGATCCCCTGCCTTGGAACCAAGTCACATCAGGAGAGCCAGAACAGTTGCTAAAGAACACTAGTGCTCTTGAGCACATGAGGACAAAGGGCCAGCTTAAAAAGACTCATACTGACCAAGTTAAGGCAGTTTGAGCATCAAAAAAAGAAAAAAATAATTATGAATAGAACAAGTTTGAGTTTGTGAAAAGCCATGATTCCATCCTGGTAATGAACAGGGAATGTTATAACAAAGTAAACTAAAAGGTAGTTCTAATGCAAAAAGAAGAGTGACTGTAACTATATATATATTTGCTTTTTGATTGATTATAGTAATTAAAAGAGAGATTACATGTAGGTGTGTTGCTTCTATATATTCTTCTCTACATCTGTTCACAGGGTGCAGATATGTACTTGCTGTCTAAGTAGAGAAGTAATTATAAGACAGCAAAGTAGTTACAAGGAACTTTGGAACTAAGCCCTCAAATAGAAAAAAACAGTGATTATGGTCACAAATAATAACCAGTGGAATGAGGTTTAATCAATAGTCAACTTCAATGATCAAATAGAAAAAGGGTTTAACAGAGAATTTTGAGATGATCGGTTGGCCAGATGTTCTCGGAAAGCTAGATGGCCCTACTAATTATATTAAATACTAATGAGGCATAGATAAGTTGTTAATAATACTTACAGGACAGGGTAATATATCATCATTGATAGGATAATTGATGATATAGTGCTGGCTGTGCAAAATTTAAAGAATGCCTCATTCTGGAGAAAAAAAACACAAATTGCAAATATCTAACCATGGGAAAGATGCAGAATTCAGATCATGCCACTAATATAACACTAAAGTATAGTTTCATAAGAGACCTTGCCAAATGATCAGTAGCTCTGGTTCAAATCAATTTGGGACAAGCAATCAGTCTTATTTACACATCAGAAATTAGCTTGTTGATAATCCAGGTCCTAGAACCACGGTGGTGTGAGAAGATACTGGGGCTGTTTTGTTTTTTGGATGATTTTTGGAACCAGCAAAGACTTTGTAATCTTGGTAAAATGACCATATAAACTCTACTATAATTTTAAGTTAAACTAAAACAAGTATTATTGTAACCCTGCAAGGGTATATAAGAATATATATCAAAATAACAAAGAAATCAGAGCATCAATAACTTTGAATAGTTTGGGTATAAAGTAACAAATGTAGGGGCACCTTGGTGGCTCAGTCTGTTGAGTGTCAAACTTCAGCTTAGGCCATGATCTCATGGTTCATGAGTTTGAGCCCCACATCCGGCTTGCTGCTATCAGCAGAGCCCACTTAGGATCCTCTGTCGCCTCTCTCTTTGCTCCTCACCCACTCATACCCTCGCTCTCTCTCTCTCTCCAAAATAATAATAATAATAATAATAACAATAAAGTAACAAATCTAGTAAACATTATAATTATAGTTATTTTGTCTACCCTTCAAGGCATTTATATTGTTCAAAAGTTTTAGTCACATTAAAATTTTAATTGTAATTTGCACTTTCTATTGAGAGTTTAACTAATTACATTTGTAATAAATTTTAAATGTTCAATCTGATGTTTCAAAGTTTTGTCTATTAGGTATGTACATTCAGTAAGTTGAGCATATTACAAAATATAGATAGAAGTTTATATTCTTCTCTGTTAAATAAGCCCTTAGAGAATCAAAGAATTTTATCAGTAGAAGTAGTCTCAGAGAGATTAAGTAATTTGTCCAAGATCACACTGCAAACCTAGATCTGTATGAACCCAAAGACTATGTTTATATCTATGCATCCAACTCTTTGTAGACATTTTTTGTAATAGCATCCCTCACATTTAGGTCACTATTTTTTTCCCACTTGACGGTAAATGATTTGGGGTTATATAGACACAGCTGTCCAGACAGTTTCCCTATGGGCTGGATTCAACCATAAGAACTATCAGTTTGGATCACATAATTTTTTAACAGAAAATAAATGAATTCATTGATGATGTTTTTAAGAAGAAAAACTTCCCATAGAAATACACATGTCAAGCTTCTCTTGAAAAATTAGCAGATCTGGCAAAATTGGGCTCTCATGTGTCAAAAGTCAACAGAAATTGAGTTATGGCTGCCCCTAGAATGGGGCACTCATGTCATTTGCCACTGTCCCTATCTAGCCAGTTTAACTAGTTTACATTACTTGCCTGGCTCTCATGTCCATGTAAGTGTGTTCTATCTGTTGAAACCAACTGCACAAAGACCTTCATGTCATACATGCTTATAGAAGCCATTGTCAGGGGGGAGTTTTAATAGTATCAGGCACAATAAAGAGACAGAACCTATTTCAAGGCCTCAAGGACCAAGTTTCCCCAGTTCTAAACTGCACACTCTAGAATGGTGTTATATATATAGATATATAGATGTATCACTCTAAACAGAATTAAACATTAGCAAAAGAGAAAGAGCCAGCAAAGAACCCTGAAAAAGAGTAGCCTAAGAAGTCAGATGAAACTAAGAGTCTATCAATCCATCCATCTCTCCATCTGTCCACTTACAAAGGTGCTTTGCCAGGTACATAAGTACCTCATAAATCTTTCCTGAACTTGTCATCTATTCATCCAGTGATTTTAAAAACCCTCTTTGTTCCAGGCACTGTGGACTATGCGCCATATAGAAAGCAGCAAACAAAATACGTAGGATCTCTTCTATCACCTATCATACCCTAAACTGATAATCCTACAAATAATTAAAACTGTAAATGTAATAAAGAAAAAAAGTAAGGGATGCTGTGAAAGCACATACCAGGAGTTTCCTACCCTAATTTAGGGATTCAAAGCATGCCCCTCTGAGGATATGACATTAATTGATTAGGACCCATAGGCCAATGATTATCCTTTTCCAAACCTGGGTCTGTTTCACTGTGCGTTCACTTGTCAACTGAAGTAACAATAACAGTAGTTAAGCTAAGGATTTACCATGTACTCAGCATTGTGGTGAGTGCTTTACACACATCAACCATTGAACCCTCATACTAATTCTATTCTAAGACAGATGCTCTTACTATCCCCACTGTGTAGATGAGGAAGCAAGGAAAGGCACAGAGGTATAAAGTATTTGTCCAGAAGCTGGAAAACTGAGTCAGAACTCAGATTCAAATCTGCCCTTCTAGAGTTACCACTCTCTTAACCCTTCTCTTCTTATAAAGGATCCATACCTTTCCTGAAGAAGCCAATATAGCTGGTAAATAGTTGCATATTAATCTGCCTTTTGGTATCTCTGTCTCTCTCTCCAAAGCAGCTTTTCCCAAAACAATAAATGTCAACGTGTCTTAGCCCACTTTTATAGTAAAGAGTTGATCCAGCAAGTACAAGCATATTCCTCCTGTAATACCTTTTTATTAAGGATAAATGTGAGTTAGGAGACACGGTGCAGCATCCAATCTCAGAAAGCAATTTTCAAGGATTGAGTATCTCTACTTTATGTTGCAAAATAACGAACACATGGACACCCCAGAATGCTTATCCAACATAGTTTGCCATGTTAGCATTTAAAATAGGCGAGCATGTGCTGAGAGATATAAAGAAATGTAACTATACAGATGATTTCTTCCCTATTTAGCTCAACATTGATCATTTGCTGTTAAGTAAACACTCTAAAGTAAAAGGAGTCAACGGGAAGTTGGATCTTTCAGAAGAAATTACATGGCAAAAGCTCACTGTAGGGAGGTGAGAAAAGAGAAAGCAAAGGAGCCTTTAGTAGTGCTGAAGGAGAAACGAAAAGCTGATAACCTTGGCTGAGAAAAACCCTTTCAGAATGAGTCATTTCCATATGCAAGAAAGATCACGTTTTATACAGTTGCATTATGAAATAAGAAGAAAGCTTTCCCCCTTTTCCAAGCAAGGGAGATCACTCCTTAGGTTAACATTAGAAGCATACAAATATTTTCTTCCCAACTTTCCCTCCAGCATCAAGCAACCATGGCCTTTTTTAACCCTTTGACACTCAGAGCTTTGTTAAATATGAATTCCTCAGAAAGTTTCTGTTGCAGCCTGAAATTCAATCCCTAAAATCCTACAATGCATGGGGAACATCGAAGGCCACAAATGCCCCAGGAAATCCTGGAGCTCTTTTTCCCTTTTACCTCCCAAAACAAAGAAACCTCACTGAAGCTTAAGTTTCCCCGCATCTTTCAGCGTTGGAATTTTTGGACCTTTTAACATGATATGGTATGTGCACACTCCGCCTAAATTTAACAAATGCTTGAAAAAAAGTTTTACAAAAAAGCTGAAACAATGTAATACAATGACATTTGTTGTTGTTGTTGTTGTTATTGTTTTTGTGGGGTGGGGGAGGGCTGTTTGGTTTGTTCTGTTTGGCATATTGTAGAGGAAAAAGAAATGTCAAATCATTTAGTGCTATGATATTGCGTGATAAATTAGAGCAATATTTCTGAAGTATATTTAATTACAAATTGGCCTGAGCTTTCAAAAGGACAGAGCTTGGAGACAGGTGTGTCCTGAATATGAAACATTGCTATATTAATGATGCATTAAATCATTTTTATAAAACAAAAAACCCACTGCTTCTAGAGCGCATAACCAAGTATCCGTGTCTCTTCATATACACTAGGTGAAGGAAAGGAGTTTTTGTTAAATTTCAAACACCGATGAGTTCAAGGGAATGGGATCATCTAACTAAACCTTGTGAAGATTAGCGTCTTCATTCACTCATCTCATAAATATTTATTGAGGGCCTATTATTCTTCAAGGTTCTGAGGAGATAGCAGTGAATGAAACAAAGTCTTTCTTCTCCTAGGGCAGGTATTCTATTAGGAGGAAACATGAAAAAACAAAGAGCAAATAAATACGCAATAAAATGTTGTGAAATACAGTCTCTGCAAATGAGAAAAGAAGAGTAGTAGTTGTGCAGAAGGTAGAAGCGGTAAGTGAATGAAGGCTTATAAAAAGGGTTCGCTATTGTCTCACCTCCTGCCATTAGCCCCCAGAAAGAGAGTGGTAGAACTGAGGAAGACCTCTGGGTGAGGAGGCAGGAGACATAGGCGCTAGGCACAGCCTTCTCGACAAGGGCTCATTTTTGTTAGGGACACTTACATTCAAGATCTCAGGATGTCTGGGAAAATGAGAAGTCCGCAAAAATTCAGCAACTGGAAAGAGATCCTTTGGCACTGTTTGTTTGAAGGCGAAGTCTGTTGCTTTATTGGGAGGCCAAAAAGAACATGGGCACTGGAAGTAGAAAGGCCTCCTTCAATCTCTTCTTAGCTGTGTGACCTCAGGCAAGTTGCTGCATCACTTGAGGTCAGTATCTTCATCCATCAGAGAGATATGCCTACCTCAGGAAGTTTTCATAACAATTAAATGGGATCATGCATGCAACGGAAGCTCAGGGGTTGGCTATTGGTAAGTACTCAATAAATGGGATATGGTATTATTATAGTAGACAACAACACAATGACTGTCTTCAAAACAGAGCCAACAAGGGGCGTCTGGGTGGCTCAGTCGGTTAAGCTTCTGACTCTTGGTTTTGGCTCAGGTCATGATCTCAAGGTTTATGGGGTTCAATCCCCACATTGGGTTCTATGCTGACAGTGGGGAGCCTGACTGGGATTCTCTCTCTGCCCTCCCCCCCTCACACTGTCTGTGTCTATCTTAAAATAAATAAATAATCTTAAAAAAAAAACACATAGTCAACAAGTCTTTTTTATTTTTGCAAGAGGCCCGTTCTTTCTACTATGTGAAATAACTTGATTATGGTAAGTTGCTTTCTTTAGGCTGATGAATGGTACCTATCATGTTATAGATTAGTCTACTAAATATTTGCATTTTTAAAATAACAGAACCCACTTGCAGCTATTCAGATAAGCAGAAGGGGAAAAAATACACTGAAAACTAATGCTAGTCATTTAGTTACTAGGTCTGAATCATTTACAATTGCAGGGGCCAGATTTCCTTAGATTTGGACTCACATGCAGACACTAGCCATGGAGAGAGGGAACCCTGGGTACTGATCGGGTGTGTTTGTATTTGTCTGACTGCATCCTAAATATCAATATAAAAATAAATTTTAACTCTGAGTCTTTTGTGGATTATTATTACCCAGAGGTCTCTACTAAAGCTGACAAATATTTAAGTGTTGACTTGAAATATATTTCTGTCAGTTCTATACCTTGCTCAGAAACAAAGAAGAAAGAAAGAAATAGAGAAACATTTTTAAAGCTTTGCAAGCAAACAACATGCAGCAAAGAGAAGATTAGCCATTTGGCAACAAAGAGGCACCGGCAGAGGAAAGCTTATGCCAGGAATGTAGACAGAATATGACCAAGAGACATGGTGTATTGGGATAGAAGGAGTTCCCAAGAAGTATCTCTTACATTTGATCCATGAAGCGACAGGTGTTCATGGAAATAGGATCCTGTATTTGGCTCAGGCCATGTCCTCTGTCAAAATGGAGACAAAGGATTGGAAAAATCACCACCACACTGACAATTCCCATTAACCTCTGGCATGGAATAATACACTCTTATCTACCGGCAACCACTGCCTCCTCTGCAACCCGCCTCTTATCTTCATTTGCAGGCCATGGAATTACCCTGTCCTCTGAAAATGCACCAAGAGCAAATATTGCTGCAACCCGAACCTCTTTGGTGATTAAGAGCCCCCTGAGGCCCAGGGAGGAGGGTTGCAGATAAATGTTTATCTTGATGAGCACACATCACACTGCCTAGACTTTTTAATCGAGGCCAGCAATAGTTACTCTTTGTTCAGAAAACTCACAGGGATTGAATATAAGTCAAACTAAGAGAGAAGGAGAAAGGGGAGTAGAGATAGGTAGAAATTTGTTGCCACATGCCTGTGGCCACCTGGTTGTCTGAGCCACAAATGTAAATATGTTAGGAACAGAGACGACAGCCTTCTCTTGCCTGTAAGAAGCCTCTGAAGAAAGAATGGACAGTACAGAACACTGCCCAATCCCCCACCTAACACAGAAGTCCCAAATTGGTGAGGACTCTTTTTACCTGGGCTTCTATAAGTAGCAAATCTCAACCAAGTATGAGCAGTCACTTTCAAGTGATCAGAATGGGTACATGAGAAGAAATGTGCTCATATATTTTAGATAAGAGCCCAAAATAATCCCCATGCACCCTTTTGCCTATTAGGGATGAAATCCTAAAACAACCTTAAGCTTAGACATTGTAAACACAATTCTTGGCTAGATTTTGACTCATGTGACACCATTTTAGAAACCACATGGTCTATAAAGGAAAATGTTATCACAAAGTAGCAGATGTGAAGCCTTGAAATGTCAAGTGGATTTAGAGAAAAACTGTATTCTTAAATGGCAACAGGTGGCCTTTACTTTTCATACTCATTTTAGGAGAGAAGATCACAGAAGAGAACACACATGCCCTGTCAAGGTGATGATTAGGCAGGAGGTGATGATCAGGCAGGAGGTGAAAACATAATGTTACAAGTCAAAACATTTGAAAAGGTTAAAAAATTTTGTTTTCCATGATACTCAATGGTTTTCAATCCTTTTGTGGGAGACAGTACACAAGCACACATTTTGTCATTTCAAACACGATATCTTTTATGAAGTAGAAAAAAATAGGTTTTGCAGAGGAGGGTCAACTTGTATTTCATGAACAAAGAAAATGGGAATGGTAGAGAGCGAATGACAAAAAAATGCTTAGGTGACAAACATTGCCTGTGTCTTCTCTACAGTCTAATTGAATTCTTTGAGGAAAGTTGAGTCTGTCTGCATTTCAACAGATTCGTAGGTGACTTACCTGGAAGAAAACCAAACCTTGCATTCAGCAAGGGGCTCATTGTGAAACCTATATCATTTGGTTTTATGCACCAGGCTTGTCTTGCAGCTTTTTATTGGCTTTGTTTTCACTTGCCTAAATCTAGACATTTTATAGAAGCAAACAAATGTCTCAGTACTCAGAATGATGATGTCTGTTCTACCAAAATAGAGAACTCCAAGGTGAAGAAAGTCTGTAGGCATCTAACCCATCTTCCTAACAAAGCAGCAGTCTTGCTTGGTGGGTATTTTCTACTGCTTTGCTTAGTCTCATTTTAAATAGATTGAGCAAAGAGTCTTTTATTGCCTAAGACCTCTCGTTGTTCAAGAAGTGTCCTTTTTTACCTTTAAGTATACACTGTAGTATGTTCATCCCACTGTTTCTATTTGCTGCTTCCCTCCAGCACCCATATTGTCCACAACAAAAGTAGGCATGAAGAGAGGGAGAAAATGAGGGAATTGTCAGACGGCTTTGAAAAGAAATGACACACATAGCTGAAGAAATAGGTTTTAGCTCTGCTACCAAATTAAGAATGCATAAAGTGCTTTATAATCATCAGTTAGCTGATCCTCTACAGGAGCAGATGAGTTTCCCATTTAGTATCCCCAATTTTTAATGTTTTTTTTATGCTTTCTTCACTCCCACAAGTAATGTCTCACCCAACTACATTCACCAGGTGTTGATTCCCACCACTGAGTTGACTCAAGATAAAAGAATCACTGGGGCCCTTGGGTGGCTCAGTCAGTTAAGGGACAGCTCAGAGCCTGGATCCTGCTTTGGATTCCCTGTCTCCTTCTCTCTCTGCCCCTCCCCCACTTGTGCTCTATCTCTCTCTGTCTCTCAAAAATAAATAAATGTAAAAAAAAGTGAATAAATGTTAAAAAAAATAACAAAAAAGAATCACAGACATTTTGAAAGAGGAGTAATGATTATAGCCATTTCACCATTAAGAATACATTTTTTTCTGCCAAAAATTCCTAAAAGGGTGTGTTTATCTTGAGTTATTCATTTTAATTATTTTCCATAGATTTTTAAATTATTTTATTGTATAATTAAATTCTCTTACAGTTAATCATTAAAATGAATTCACAGGTTAGGCAACACAATGCTGAGATTTTGATATTGTTGCATTCTTGCCATGTTTAATTAATTATACTTTAATGATAACAAATAAATGAATTTTAAACGATAAGATCACAGATTAGATTCACATGGCATGATTTCGAAGTCACATGCCGCATTAGAGTCACATGGCATGATTTGAGTGATCAAAGTTCCAAGATCTTTTTCTTTAATTTTGCAACAATTTTGGGTTCAAGAGTAAAGAGGCATGAAGGGACCAACTGTCTCAGAGATCATTTCATAAAAAAAATTTATACTAAATAAGGATCTACCTATTATAGTTTATGCTTTCAGAATTCATGACTCAGAATTTCTCTCATTTCTCTTTTCCATTTCATGTCCTGTTTCCATCCTGTATTCCTTTTAATAATGTGTATGCTTGTATGGGAGAATATAAAAACACTAATAATGATGATAATTATAATAATTGACATTTAGTGAGTATTTCCTCCAATCCAGCTACTAGTTTAATTTCTTTATGTGCTAATACATTTCACCCAAACAAAATGTCCATAGGCCATTTTATGAAGGAAGAGATTGAAGTACAAAGGGTTAAGTAACATCTGCACCCTCATCCAGCCACAGACGATGGATCTGGAGTCAGACTCCAGATATATATTCCTATATTCCTAACCATCACAGTTTACTTCATCCCTCAAAGAACAAGCCAAATTGATGCCATCTATTATTCACTTGTTTTTTTTTTTTTCTCTCAACCTTTATTCAACATTAAAAAGCAAACACTAGTAGCAATTATCTGGGTTGTTTCCCTCTAAATGCTGCTAAGGCCAGAAGACAATTTCTAAGTTGTTCTGCCTAGTTTTATGAGTTCTTACATGTCGAATGTTATTTCACTCCAAATAAAATAATATATCACTTCAAAATGGTGTGCTTGTAAATAATTGGTACTATCTTGTCCATTTCTGAAATCAAAGTATAAATTAGGACTCCTGATTAAGTGTCAAGGCAGTATTCCAAAGAATAGTGGGAAGGTATCTTGCACTGACAGTGACCTTGGAGAGGATTAAAACATCAATAAAATAAAAGAAGAATAAAGATGTCAGACATTAACCCTTTCTTACCTCTGTTCTTCCTTTTGTTAGACTGCATGCATGAAATCCACCCCCAACAGTCTGACACCCACAGCTCTTTTTCCTCTCCAAATTCCGGCAGATGTTATATGCTACCCTTATTTTTACCGTCATTTTTTGAAATTGTGTAGTCACTGAAGGGTGCCATTCATCTTCCCTCCCTATAAACTCCTCTGAGGATTTCTTGTTTGTGCTCAATAGACTGATTATGGTTATGGTTTCCAGAACAAGAAGGACTCATGGAAATCGTCTAGTAGAACCTATTATTTACAGAGGAATTAACTAATGCTAAGAGAGGTTAGAGGGTATATCACTGGTTACATAGCTAGTTAAGGAGCAGATTAAATACTAGCATCTAGATGTTTTTATTCCTGATTGTGAGTTCTTTACCCCAAAAGGTTGTCAGCTGAAGAGAAGCCTTGCAAAAGAGAGATGGTATAGAAATACCTGGTTGCTCCCATATGTTTATATCCACATATTTGTGCAAATTACATAATGGGGGGTCTGAAAATGAAAAGCCCATCAGTAATATTTAAGAACTTAAATAAATAGGAGATTAAAATTTTTTTTAATTAAAAAATTTGATGCCAAGGAATTGAAGTCAAATATATAGGATGATAAATTTACTCTGATAGGAACCTCTAAGCTACTGAATCAGGGGAAGGGCTTAGATACATTTCATGCCCATTTTAGTAAAGTACTTCACACAGTCTTCCATAATCACCTGTTGTTACAAGGATTAGCAATGATTCAAACCATTCCCAATGAGTGCTACTTAAAAGATCAATACTGAATTGGAGAGGGGTCCCTAGAATAGTGCCACAAAGCTCTGTTTTGGAGTCTACTTCTCCTGAATATTGTAATCGGTACATCTGATTAAAATGTAGAACATGTGTCTATAAAAAATGTTTAGACTAAAACAATTCTGGCAAAGATACCAGTACAGTGGCTGACAAAATGAAGTTTCAGAACCATCTCTGCAGGCAGCAATGCTGGGCTGAAATCAGTCAGAAGAAATATAACAAGTATGAAAGAAGATTCTTATATTTAAGCTTTAAAAAATGGAAAAGAAACAAGTAAACAAATGCAAGATGAGAAGCCCAGCTTGAAAGCTATTTCTTTTTTAAAAATTCATGACTCTTATGTCTTCACCATCTAAGCTCCCCTTTTGGACAAGACAGTATGGGGGATACTACTATGGACTGAATGTGTGCCCCCCAAATTCATGTGTTCAAATCTCAACCCCCAATGTGATAGTATTCATAGATGGAGACTTTGGGAGGGGAGTAGGTTATGAAGAAGGAGCCTCAGGCATGGGATTAGTACCCTTATAAAAGAGACCCCAGAGAGCTCTCTCTTTCTCTTCTATCATGTGAGGACATATTGAAAAGGCAGCTGTCTGTGAACCAGGAAGCCAGTCCATTCCATTGACATGAATCTGCCAGCACCTTGATCTTGCACTTCACAGCCTCTAGAACTGTGAGAAATAAATGTTTGTTATTTGAGCCACCCATCTTTGGTATTTTGTTATAGCAGCCCCAGCTGACTAGACAGATGTCGCACTAAACAGATAAGCTGAAATCAGAGGTGGGTGGTGCTAGATCAGAGCCTGCAGAGACACTTTGAAAAGAACAAATTTGGGATCCAGCCATGCAAAACTCTACTGGAGTATCACACAAGAGGGGCGAGGGAGAGCAGAGAAAAATAGATGTAAGGCCATGACAGCAACAAGAAGTCTTAGGGTGGCACGGATGGATTTGAAACTTGAAGAAAGAGGCCAAACTCTTGAGGTATTAGACTGGATACTGGCCTCTTAAAGGCCATGACTTCCCACACATAATATGCAAACAGATGAGTTGGCTGTGTTCCAATAAAACTCTATTTGGATACAAATATTTAATTTTAAATAATTTTCACACGTCACAAAATATTATTCTTCTTTCATTGTCCCCCTCCTCAACCATCTGTGAAAAAGTGAAAAATATTCTTAGTTTAAAAATAGTAGAGAGAGAGCCATGGGCTTTAGTTTGGCAACTCTAGTGACAGACTGGAGTTGAATGAATGAATGAATGAATGAACAAATGAATGAATATGATTTATTAGGTGTTTTAGGGAACAAAGATAACACCAGGAACAATGCAAGATGGACTTCAAGAGGGGAAAACATATTCTACGATAACCCAGCTATTTTAGGAACATTTTGGGGGAAAATATTAATCTGTAAAAAAACACTCAAAAACTTACAACTATGCAGCAAGAACCTTGGTTAATTCACCCCAGGAAATGTGAAACTGTTTCCTTCAAAACAGAGGAGTTTTATCATTTCATAACTTAAGTGTCTTCCTCGAAGCTGAGGTCAGGAGGGATACGTGAGAGTTGAACATATGCAAAGATCAGAGAATGGCATCTTTTCCAGAACAGAACTGGATTCTTACTTACATTATTTCAGACTTGCAACAGAATACTTCTTTTTTTCTGCAGAAGAAAGATTTTTTAGAAATAAACAAAGTTAAATTCTTTCTAGAACACTTGGGATCACCATACACTTAGTTTTTAGTTTTTACACCAACTCTTCTGACAATCTGATTTCATTCTCCCTGTACTTAGAAGTTGAATGAAATTTAGCAGCAGAAATGGCAGTTTCCCCCTTGATGAAAGAGAAATACAAGAGCAAAGCCAATAGGTTTCCTTATAGATGTGTGCTTTACATGGAAAAATGTACACCTGGGTTTTAGTACCACCAAATTATTCATAATTGAAGATTTTCCCATGAATCATGCGCTGCAATCAAACACTTGAATGCTATTTCCAACAAATATTGCCTTTATGTCACATATGATGTTTTAAATATGACATGTAGTTTACCAGTTTCTAAATGAACAATGTTGATACAAATTCTAGGGCAAAAGTGAAAGTCTGGTCCATGTTACTCTGCAGAGTTTGCCATCATCCTCTTCACATTAAAAAATAATGAATCTGGTCTCATCTGCAGGTTCTTAAAAGCAAGCATCACGTGGCCATATGACAATATGAAGCCACAGCTCATAAATAGTAAATGCAAACAGGATTTTCTTACCTTTTCAAACAAGTACGACTGAAAGCTTTCTGGGCCTCCAGGGACTCAAATTTCTGTACCAAAATTTTGGAAATTCAGGGATAAAATAAACAACAAAAGCCTCTGAGGACTGTGGTAGATCAAGGGTTTGTTTCCCAACCCCCCCCACCCCCGCCTTCTCCAGAATTCTACCAGTTGTTCTACAGTTATAATCATTTTTAGGATAGAAAATATCTGGTGACTGTGGAAAACGTCAATTTGCTCATTTTTTGGAGTATTGCAAGTGTTCCTTTTTTCTGGAGTAACTTTGGAAACTCATGGTCATTAAGTTTAGCATAGTACTTGTGTTTATTTCCTAGGACTGCCATAACAAAGTACCACAAATGGGTTGCTTAAAACAATTTAAAATACATTCTCTCATTGTTCTGGAAGCTAGAAGCTGAAAGTCAAGGTGTCAGCAAGGCCATGGTCCCTCTGAGTCCCTGGTTAGAACCTCTTGCTTCTTCCTAGCTTTGGGTGAAGGCCATCAATCATTGGTGCACTCCTTGGCTTGCACCTATGGGACTCCAAACTCCCTGTCATCCCCTAGCATTCTCCTCCCTATGTCTCTTTCTCCTCTTGTTATAAGCCATCAGTTATATTGGATTAGGGGTCACCTGACTCCAGTATGCTCTCATGTTAACTAATTCCATCTACAATTACCTTACTTCCAAAAAGGTCACATTCTGAGGTTCTAGGAGTTAGGATTTCAACATATCTTTTTCAGGGACACAATTCAACGATCTCAATACTTAACAAAATCTGACCCCAGAAGATTTTTTGGCCGTGTGAATGAAGAACAGTGAACAGAGGCCAAGATCATATCAAAAAGCATTCCTCTTGAACCCCGTCCATGCAACAAGTCTACCTGCCTCTCCCTGAGTACCTTTTCCATCATAGACACTACACACCATGTCTCTCATACAATACTGCTAATCCTACTACTGTATAGCAAGGTCAGTGTTTCACTTCAGTTTTACAGATGAGGAAAATGAGGATCTAAGACGTACAATGACTTTCTTAATGCTAAGTCAAGAGAGCAAGAGAGGCAATAAGATTCAAATCCAGGGTAAGCAAAACAGTGAATAAATTTACAGAGTCATGTGGTTAAATAGTAACATAAATTATTATTAATTGACAGTGGAGTAGTACCATTTACAAGGGTTGTAAATGCTCAAAGTGTGGGCCGAAGGTCTTTATGATGTTTTATTCTGAGCCCTCGTACAGACTGAGAATTTCATTATTGAGCACTTATTATCTGCTGGGTCTTGCAGCAGACTCTTGGAATATGAGATTAAACAGGATATCATCTCTCTTCTTTCAAGATGCTCAAAGCCTAGTAGGTTAAAAAGGAAAGTATATGGACAATCACATTTTGGTATAAAAAGACAATAATTAGGTAACATGTATCAGACAGTCCATTTATTCTATATCTAAATAAGTACGCATTCTTGACCTTGAGTTTATGGACAAACTAAATTATACAAAAAGAAATAAAATAGTCTGTACGTATGGTACTTGATGGGAAAAGTGAAGTTTACAAATTAACTGAAAGACTGAGAATAATTTTTTAGGTGGTGCCTAACATTTTTTTTTTAATTTATAAGTTATCATCTTAACATTGCTTCAGTGTTTTTTGGTGAATTGGTCTCTTGTAACATGGAAAGGGGAGTAATAAAAATTGAAATTTTTTTTAGTTCATTTCCAGTTACCAGAGTAAATAGTGAACTCCATTCTTTTGTGCATTTTAGATTAAATAACAAACTAGCTTATTGCAAAAAGAAAATGAGTTGGGAGCATTAAATTTTTTATATAATCTTAAATACTTTTTTTGTCCTGAACTCAGTTTAATACAGTAGTGGTTTCTGATGTTCAATGAAACATAAAATTCCGAAGAATACTTTTGTTGGTATTTGGATTTGCTGTTAATGTTGTTGAATAGTTTTTGATTAGTGTATTTACCTTTATGAATACAACCATATACACAAGATTTCATTTTTAAAACCATATTATGTGTAGACATCTATTGATAGTTTACATAAAGAAATTATCATCTGTTCACTTATATGATTTATAATTTAATTGTATTATAAATGTAATCTGACATACAATGAAAGGTAAAAGTTCTCCAAGTCACACTTTTATTATATTTTTTAAATTCAATTGCTTTAAACTCAAAAAAGAATGGAAGAAAGAAAGAAAGGAAGAAAGAAAGAGAGGCAGAAAGAAGGGAAGAAAGAAAGAAAGGTCACCCATTTCTCCTAGTCCCTACCCCATACTTCTGGCAACCACCAATCTATTCTCTGTATCTATGAACCTGGTATTTTTTATTATTTTATGGGTTTTCCCACTATCCAAAGTAGACCGTTCCTTTTGAAAACTGTCATAAACCAAAATGGCTTAAAGCAAAAAAGCAATTACCATTAATTTATATGGCAAATATTTTTGACATTCGCAGACCCAAAAAACAAACTCGCATAGGTTTTTCTGACACCTTAGGACACATCTTGCTAACAGATGCACAAAATAAATTGAGATAAAACACAGATGCTCACAGACACAGTTCAAACCTAGGCAGCTTGATGCTGAGAATCCGAGTATAGTTCCCAGGGAAGCAGTTTGGTGGTACCATGCGGGCTGCTTGGGGTGTGCACTGCTCCTAAAAGCACTCACTGCAATACAAATGCTGAATGCTATTTTTGCTTTTTGCCTTTTTTCACAAAAGTGTGAATCTGCCTTGGATTCCTTCATTCAGTGAAAACTACTAATGGAAGTCTTTCAAAAAAGCAGTGGTAGATACAATGCAAACTTTTCCTAGTGGGGAATACCTGTGTTTATTTTTAGATTCCACATATGAGAGAGATCATCCAGTATTTGTCTTTCTCTGACTTAACTTCACTTAACATAATACCCTCGAAGTCCACCCATGTTGTCGCAAACACCAAGATTTTATTTTTTTATGGCTGAATAATACTTCATTGTGTGTATATACACCACAGTCTCTTTATCATTCATGGATGGACACAGATTGTTTCCATATCTTGGCTGTTACAAATAATGCTGCAGTGAATATGGGGATGCATATGTCTTACACAATCTTGCTATAAACCCCAGCCATGGTACCACGAACCACATCTAGAAGGGAGCTCAAAACCCAGAGCTTCTCCCTAGATAGCAAAGGGTTTGAACCCTACAGCAAGCATCCCAACCTTTGAGACATATACTTGAGACACAAACCCCCAATATTTCTAACATTGAAAACTAATGGCTCATATCCTGAGACTCAAAATACTGAAGGAATCTGAGAGAAACAGTTCTGAAAGGTCTCTTGTGCTTAGACTGATCTACCCCAGGGCCCAGCTCAGAAGCAGCTGATTGCACCTAGACTTAAAGTGAAGTTTCACCTGCATGTAATTAAACACACACATTTAGGAGCCTATGGGAGAACTCTGCAGGTTGGACACTTGTGAGGTGCCATCTTCCCACTTTGTCTTTACCGTGTTCCCAAGCACCAGTATTTCCCAAAAGGGAGCTTGTACACGCATCTGGTGTCCCCATTTTTGCAGCTGCCACCAGGAGACATCTCTACATTACCTGGCTCTGGTGGCCAGTGGGGCTTACATTTGTGGGTCCCTCAGGACTGCAACCAACAAAGAAAGAGTTTTTAAACAGCTACCACCCCCAGGGCACAGCAAGAGGCAACAAATTCGGGAACTTGATCTTTCTGTTAAGGAGACCTATGAGCTCATCATCATGGCTACGGCCCGCCTATGGGCGGGTTTCTAATTAAACACACTGATAGGGCCTGACTGTACTGCTTCCCAGAGAACCTGGAGGGTGGAAACCATCTTTACACTCATCCTCTGCCACTCTCTAGAGTGCCAATGTCTCCTGGAAGGAAGCTTTACATGTGCCTGGTGCCCTGGTTTTTATAATTGGTGCCTTATTCTTTGTGGCTGCTGCCTCAGAGACATCCCGGAGCACCTGGCCCTGGTGGCTGGGGAGGCTTGCATTCCTGGGTTCCATGGGACTGGTGATCAGAGAGATGGCCCCTGGAAGGCTACCACCCTGAGAACTGCACAGACAGAAAACCGAGGCATATCCCTCAGCCTTTCTGTGATGGAGGCCTCTTTGCTTGTCCCAGAGTTATGGCTAAAGGACAGCCTTCAGGTTTGGCATACCTTTGTGGTTTATGGAGCTGCTCTCAAAGAACAGGTTGTGAACACCATCTTGGTGCTCTTCTTCTGCCTTGCTCCAGCTCACTGGTATTACCCAGAAAAGATATTATACACTTATCTGGAGCCCTGATTTTTGTGGACTACCACCCACGAAATACCTCCAGATTGCCTGCCACTGGTAGCCAACAGAGCTTATGCTTATGATCTCATAGGACTGTATATATTTTCATACTTTTAAAACTTGTTGCCTGAGGATATGGCTTGCCTGATTCTAGGTGCAGAGATCCTCCCTTTTGGGATGCTGACAGGTCTTGGACATCCTTAACTACTAGGGACTATTAAAAATATATTAGGCTACTTGGACACGCACAAAGTTTTGAGAGACAACCAAGAGCTGAGGCAGTGCTGAATGACAAGATTCATCTCTTACATGAGGCCACTCCCTCAAGGCTGGGTGAGGAGGTATTATTTCAAATCTCCATTTTACAGGAGAGGAAACTTCAGAGCTATGATAACTTTTCTAGAGTAACATTGCCAGAATGTGGCAAAGCTGGTTTTAAACCCACAGAGTGGCTACAGAATTCACACCCTTAGCTTTAAACTTTATAAGTTCAACAGCTAATACTGCTTCAATTGCTCATCTCATGACCAAGTATAAAATGTATTCCTCCCTCCTTCAGCCCTGTCTCAAAGCGTATTAATCATGTTCTACCTATGCTAATGAGGGACAGCCTTATCCAGGTGAGTCATAGGTAAAGTAGTTAGCCAGTTTCTGTGTGACAGTTTCTGCTTGAATTTTAACTTTCTCACTCCTAGAAGGACAAATCTGAACAAATATACCAGCCAAACCTTCACTACTTTGCAACTAATGCATGATCACCCCTACTTATAATGGCAAAAATTACTCTACTTATTTCACTTAAAAAAAAAAAAAAGCCGACTGCAGTATATACCATCTACCTTCTATGTTCTATGCAAACAATTAAATGGTAACCATTACCAGATTTGGTATTGTAAATGTATTTTCCATAATTTTTTTTAACTTTTTTTTAATGTTTATTTATTTTTGAGAGAGAGAGACAGACAGAGGGCAAGCAGGGAAGGGGCGGAGAGAGAGGGAGACACAGAATCTGAAGCAGACTCTAGGCTCTGAGCTGTCAGCACATGAGATCATGACCTGAGCGGAAGTCGGACGCTTAACCGACTGAGCCACCCAGGTGCCCCATATTTTGCATAATTACTAACTGAGAAGAAAATGGCCCATTGCTTCCCTTATTAATGGGGCTGGTTCATGTACATGGTTTAGTTGGGCATTTCTGTTTGGTATGATACAGGCATCAGAGAAAGAGGTGAAACTTGGCTCTTCGAAAGAAACAGAGGTTCCATCCAGACAATGCCAGAAGTTACTCAAGAGGTACCCACCCAGTAACTGAGCACAGGCATTTCTCTCATGAGGACACAGAGAAAGCCCGTTCCTTTATAATGGATATTAGAGACTTTAGCCTGAGGCCACTGTAAATCCATCCTAAGAAACCTCCAGAGAAAAAGCTTTATTCAGTCTCAAATTACCAAATGGACCAGAAGTTTTTATTCCCCTTACCCTGTCTCAGTGGAAGTGTGAAATGCTTCTAGTATAGTACAGAGGCAGCTGAATATGCTAAAACTTTCTATTGTGAGTGGAGAACCAACTCCCTCCATCAAAAATCTTATAAAATACACATATGTCATTCAGTTATCTTCACCTACCGGTTATATTAAGTAAAGTAAGTCATTCTTATTACAGATCCCAGCAATCTATACCAAATGGTTATTTATGTGAGGTTCAAGAGCCCCTCTAAATTTTGGCAAATATACCTTGACTAGGTGAAACCTACTGATCAGAGTAGAATTTACAAATGGAAAGCCCATGAGCAGGATGTAGCCCAAAGACAGGCAAGAGTTCTACAGAGCTTTTAAATAGTTGAATTAGCTACCATTTTGACACTATTTTTAAATGAAGTATTACATATGCAGTTCTGAATCTCCAGTATCTCTTGGTAAAACCAGATCCACATCTCACAAGATGGCAATCTAATAGTACTACTAAATAGCAGCTGCCCACTTCAAACAGGGCATGTTTTATCCAATTTGGCACAGTTGGCACTGGGCTATTTTACTCACTTATCAGCTAGCCTTGTGTAGATATCTTGGTTTGTGATTGTCATAGTTAAGATTCTGGCAGTCCCATGAGCCAAACCAGAAGAAAAGCAGCACAGGAGTATCACTTAATACAATCTATATTTGTGTTAGTATGCTACTTGTTATATTTGTATCTTTCACAGCCCAGTGCCTTTTACAGAGTAGGTGTCATACATATTAGTTGAATAAATGAATAATTTAATTTAAGGACTGCTGCTCATGTTCTGTTAAAACTTATCCTCTCTTGTTTTAAACACAACACTTTTTTTTTTAAGTATAGGCTGAGTTCTCATTAGCTCTTTTAACAATTATAAACTTTCTGTGGAAGCCTCCCCACTCTTCTACTACCCTGAAAATAAAACACTGGGAATGACCTCTTTTTTTTTTTTTTTTTTTTTTTGGTAGAAGCTGATTTTAATTATTTTATTTTATTTTTTATTTTTTATTCTTTTAAATATGAAATTTACTGTCAAATTAGTTTCCATACAACACCCAGTGCTCATCCCAACAGGTGCACTCAATGCCCATCACCCACCCTCCCCTCCCTCCCACCCCCCATCAACCCTCAGTTGTTCTCAGTTTTTAAGAGTCTCTTATGGTTTGGCTCCCTCCCTCTCTAACCTCTTTTTTGTTTATATACACAATGGAATACTATGTGGCAATGAGAAAGAATGAAATATGGCCTTTTGTAGCAATGTGGATGGAACTGGAGGGTGTTATGCTAAGTGAAATAAGTCATACAGAGAAAGACAGATACCATATATTTTCATTCTTATGTGGATCCTGAGAAACTTAACAGAAGACCATGGGGGAGAGGAAAGAAAAAAAAAAAAAGAGGTTAGGGAGGGAATGACCTCTTATACTCTATGGGCACAAACTCAGGAATATCTATTCCTTCAAGCACCAGAAGGGAATGGTTCTAGTAATGAGATTTGAGTAGATGTCTCCAGTCTGGTTTAGGGGTTGATCCCAATGACCTGGTGATGAGCCATTTCTCAGAATCTGTGCTGCCTTTAGCCATAAGAGCATTTGGCCCAGCTGATTCAATTATCAGGAGAAGAGACCTAATGTGAAGACCATTACAGCCATCATACAACAATATATGTCAAAGATGCTGAATGAACGGTAAGAAAACAGTGGCAGAAATTGCCTAATGTGAAAGATATGGAGAGAGGCTGAAAAAAGAGAGATGGGGAATTAATACAGGAAGAGTCAAGCTAGATAATAATGGGTGACATTTTCTCTTCTAGCTGGTACTTTTAAAGAAATCTCTTTAGGATTTCCTAAAGGAGCAGACCCACTAACCTATTATGTTAATAGAAAATTTGAAATTACAAAGAAGTTTATCTCCATTTGGCTAATGTGAGGTTGTATGTGCTGGCTTGTTGCTGCTTATAACTCTAGGACCCACGGTGTTAGCTTTGACATTTAAGCTGTTTTCTCAGGCTCAGAGGCACAGAGGGATTTCTGCCTACTTAGCATCACAAGGTATACATCTGTCCTCTCCTGCCACCTTTCCCTCCCGTTAAATTTGCACATCGTAAGGAAATCACACAGATAAAGGGATTAAAATGCAATAATTTAGGTAAGGAGGAGGCATCAAAAACATTTGACCTGAGCAAGCTCTTTTTATCTATATAAGCATACCATTCATGGTGGAAGATTTGTAGTTTAAAATGCAGGTAAAAAATAAACACAGTATTTACCGCTTAATTTATACCCAGGGCATTACAAACCAACCTCAGCCCTTTGTGTTCCCAAGATCTGACCATGCTATGTTCTAGAAGCTTTTAGGAGATAGGTTTTAGGGTTTTATGTTCTAGAAGCTTTTAGGGTAGAGATAACCAAAACATTAAAAGATCATGCTTGCACTCAGGGAGTTTTACAATTTTGTTAGTAACTTGGAACACACCCAATGGAAACATTTAAAGAGCATTTCCAGGGCAATACACGAAGTACAAATGATGGAAAGCTAATGTAGACCACCATGTATATATGCAACTTCTTAGTTTTAAGCCAGTACTGTAGGTTTTCTTATTCAAAAATAGAAAAAAAAAAATTTGTGCTTCTTCTCTGTGCCAGGCACTTGCACATATATTATCTCATGTAACCTATTCAAACACCCAAGGCATAAGCCTCCTTGCTTTTCTAGAGGAAAAAGCTATGGTTAGGAGAGGTAATTTGTCAAGGGTCATCACAATAGCAAGAGCTAGGACCGAGTTCTTAGCTGCTCTCTGCAATCCCACTCCAGACTTCTTTGTGCCACATCACAGTTACATCCCAGGGCAGAGTTCCTCATTTTGAATGAATGGAATTAAATTCCTCAGAGGCAGAGAGACTGTCCAATAGGGGATATACAACCTGTTAATATAACCAATTCATCCTAATTTTGCTAGAACATTCCTGATTTTAGCTCCAAAATACCATACCCTGAGAAATAACTCAGTCTTGGTTTAAAATAGAAAATTGAGTGCACCAGGCAACCCCTCAGTCCCAGACAAACTAGGATGATTGTTTATTCTACCTATGGTTTCTCCATATGTAGAGGGACACAGTCAACCCTAATATCTGCTTATTTAACGTCATTTCCCCATGAAGCCACTCAGCCCACCTCAGACCCTTGAGAGCCTCACTAATGCTAAGAACCAAAATCAGTTCCTAGAATATAGTAGAAACTCAACAAATGTAGAAACTCAACAAATGTTTGCTAAATCAGTGTCCATGTTTGTCTGGTCTCCCAGGTCATAGGCCATAGTGCTTGGCATGTATGTAGTCAATGTGCAGAGATGTTTGCTGAATCAAATACAGATGAAATCAGTCCCTAACAAATGGCAAGAGCAATCTTAAATAGTTAAAGAAGACTCAGGGAAGTAGGGACGATCCATCTCTATGTCTTGGTGATGGTGGACGATGGTGGGTTGATTGCACATTTATGAATATCATGTCTCTCTTCTCTGGAAAATCAACTGGTGGAACTGCTTTTCCTCTCCTTGGGCCGCAGCCTCCCAAAATCACTGCTTGGCTGCCAACACCAGTTGAGCTTGCAAAGGACAAAAAACCAGTGTATGTGTCTTGATGACTATACTAGACAACATTTCTTATATCCCAGGGAACATGCCGGTAGGTTATCACACATTGTCCCATTTAATACCTGCAATATGATGCAGTTACTATCATTATTCTTATCCTGTAAGTAAGTGGAAGCCTCTAAAGGGGCTGAAAGCAGAGCCCAAGCTCTTGGGCACAGAGATATAGTACATCTTTAGTTACCATGCACTTGATGGATATACAATGTCTAATAATATGGCATCTCACTGATTTCAGATGTCTTTAGAATGCCTTGATGATAACAAGAATGTTATTTTCTAGTCATTGAGAGATGTTACATTGCAAAAGATTATGTAAACAGATATCTGTACAATTTAAGGCAGCTTAAGTTTGCTTGCTCTCTCTTCTGATTATTGCAACTTTGTGCTTAGATTCTGTAAATCTGAACTTATGCCAACACTGTAAGCGTTTTCCCTACAACTGCATCAGCAAATACTCCCAACTTAAAAATGCTTCACTTGAAAGTCTCAAAATACACCCTTCTGAAAAGAAATCCTATATATCTTTGTCAAATATTCTCCTTTTTTTTTTTGTCTTACAGTTTCCTTTCCTTTTGTGTGAATTGGATGTTCTTATACTAATATACCTAACTGAGGAATTCAATGAAAATGCAAATGTACATGAAGCTATACTCTCTGGGTATAATATTCTTAACTACTAATAATTACAGAGAATATCTTGGAATTAGCCAAGCCCTACAGGAAAATACTTCTTTAAGCACCGCTACTTTAATTTAATCTTGGAAATGAATAGAATCAAGGAATTTTAGCACTAGAGAGAATCCTAGAAAAATCTAGTTTGGTTGTTTTCTAACTTCAGTCTACAGAGAGCTGGAAGCCTATTTAGCGAATGATTAGCCAACCTGGCCCCATTATCATCAAGGAACAGGGACAAATGAAGGTTGACTGGGAGTTCTGGCCATCTTAAAGGAGCACTGATGGCACTCACTGATACTGTGAGTTGGCCCACTCAGCACCCAGTCCAACCCCTTTCTCAGGATGGCTTCCTGTTCAACACAAGGCCTAGGTTCAGTCAAGCAACACATAGGTACAAGTCAGCTACATGAAAAGGCAGCCACAGGCTGGGGGTTGAAATCTGGCAAGAACTAAGGCAGCATCTAAGAGAGGGCTGTATAGAGTTTCTAGATTCCAAACCATAGTGTGGCAGGTATTAAGTGATGGACAACAGTGACAATGGTGCTTCCTTCTACTAGAATAGGTGCATGGTGGTAGGGCATGTTCTCTAGCTGCTTTGTTCTTGGCTATGCAGCATCCTTGCCCATCCTTCCAGCTCTTCCAGAGGCTCAAAGACTAACTAGTACTTTTTAATACTACCCAAACTACCTAAAGTAGATTTGGTTGTTGTAACCAAGAACCCAGGCAAATTTGCTTTTATGTCTTCATGTGGTATTTCCTCAAGATCTAATTTAACTAAAGAATTCTGAGGGGAATAAAATGTATGAAAACCACACATTTTATCAGCAACCTCATTTTCCACATAAAGAAATTACACATAAAGAAATGGTACCTAATAGGTAATAGATACCTTTACCTATTAATGGTAAAGCTTAGACTAGAATCCATTCTCTCTATAAGCTCACTAAGTGATCTTCCAGGAAGTGACCATGACCCATCCTTGGCAAACTATATCCCATATGATTGCTCAGCCCTTCAGAATCAACTAGGTGGCCCATGCTGGCCCTTCATACATACCTGTCCAAAACCTCCAGTGTTACAAATTGAAATTTCATTGCTTTTTACATTTCAATGATTTTCAAATCCCTTGCTATGGACTTTCAACTCTTATTTTGTGAATGTCATTGTTATTCTAACAAAATCTGAGTAGTGTTCCTCATATTCTTACTTTCTGAAATATTAAGATATTTGGAGACAGTTCCTGGGATACTACTTCAGTCTGTTTTTTTTTTTTTTTAATTTAAAAAAACTTTCCCAATAGGTGTGTTTATGTCAATATGATGAAATGATATAAGCCTTTCAGATTATACTATTATAGCATAGATAGGATTGGACACTATGGATTATACTATAGCTAAGAGCAAGAGCTCTGGTGTCTGGGGCAAGAAATCTACCTTTGTTAATATCGCAATTACTTTACAAAAACAAGAGTGATAATCATACCTCCCTATCTCGTGGTATTGTAAGAATTACATGAGATTCATGCAAAAATTGTACCATGTAGCTACATTTGTGGTGAGAATAGCATAATGCATAGAGTTGTTGAATTACTATGTTTTACATCTGAAATTAATATAACATTGCATGTTAACAATACTTCAATAAAAAAATAATAAAACCAGCCTAGCATATAATACCTGTTTAATAAGAATTAGCTGCTATATTTATTATTATTATTGTTTCCTGACTTCCAATGCCAGACTCTTTAGAGGCATCAAGAGAAACTTTTCTGTAGGATATTTAGCCAATGTCTCAAAGTCTACTGGTACCCTGTTTTCTGCCCAGAAATGAGGGGGATGGTAGCAAGTACAGGTGGTCAGTGTACTCTACATTACACACCACTCACATCATAAAGGCTGTCACAATCTGTGGGACCTTCATTCTGGAAACCCATCTCTCAGAGAGCGTTTCACTATCATACCATCATGAAAACATGGTCTACATCATAGCTTGCAAATTACTTCCTTGAATAGTCAATTTGATCCAGAAAACAACTCTATGAGGAGGCAAGTAAAGGAGGCAAAGTAAAATGTCTTTACTCCGAATTTTCAGGGAGTACATTAAAGAGAAGGGGCAGCTGATGGCACACTGAGAGGCACATGAGTAGGCAATGGTACACTCAAATCTTCTGACTTTGGTCCAGGACTCTGTACAGATTTGTACGCATATAATGCATGAATCACATATATGAATAGCCAATGCTGAATCAATTTATTAATCAGAGGTTGCACATTCAAAATAATACAGATAGGTAGCATAAGTGTGTAAATCAAGCTGGGTATAAGGCAAATAGGCAGGGTGTGACTGAATCATCTAAAATTCCTTACCTCCCTAAAGGCATTTACCTTCAAGAGTTTTTAATGTGCAAGCCAACTGGTACACTAACACACTGTTGGTAGGAATGAAAAATGGTACCAACTGCTTTGGAAAGCAGTTTGGCAGTTTCTTAAGAAGTAAAACATATACCTACCATATGATCCAGTCATTTCATGCTTGGATATTTACCCAAGAGAAATGAAAGCAAATATCGAGTCAAAGACTTGAACACAAATACCCAAAGCAGCTTTATATGTAATAGACAAGATCTGGAAACAGCCCACATGGCCATAAATGGTGAATGAATAAACATATGGTGATAAAGATATACAATGGAGTTCTAGTTAGAAATAAAAAACAATTAGTACGCACAAAAACATGGATAAATCTCTAACAATCATGCTGAATGAAAGAAATTCTAAAAAATACATATTAATCCATAATTACAGAAAGCAGGAAAGTTTACTGAGTCTAATGATGGACAGAAAAGAAAAGGGCATGGCAGGTAAGAAGGAATTAAGTACAAAAAGGCACATAAAACCCTTTAAGGATCATGGATATGTTCATTATTTTTATTGCAATGACGGTTTCACAGCTATATACAATCAAAATTGCATATTTTGTAGTATGTGTACATATGTGTAATTTATTCTATAGCAATTATAAAAGTTTACTGCAGCAACTATAACAGAGTACTTCAAAGTGAGAAGCTTAAACAACAGATATTTCTCACTGTCTTGAAAACTAAGTTGGAGATCAAGGTGTCTGAGGGTTGGTTCCTTCTGAGGGCCACGAGGAAGAATCTGCTCCATGCCTCTCTGCTAGCTTCTGGCAGTGGACCACCAATCTTAGGTTTGATCCTTGCTTTGCAGAGCTTCACCCTGATTTCTGCCTGTGTTTTCACATGGTGTTCTCCCTTCAGATGTATGTCTGTGTTCTAAATTTCCCCTTTTTTATAAAGATACCTGTTATATTAGATTAGGGCCCACCCTACTCCAGTAGGACTCAACTATTTACATCTGCAAAGACCCCATTTCCAAATAAAGTCACATTCTGAAGTACTGGAGCTAAGACTTCATCATATGTTTGTGGGAGACACAATTCAACTCATACTGGCAATTACACTTAAATAAAACTATTTATGAAAAAAAAAAACCTACCAAACCAATTAAGCCCAAGTTCAATGGTTAATTTCATGTAATAGTTGAATATTTTTCTTTCTTTTTTCTAAAATTAAGTCATCTCTTGGGATGCCTGGGTGGCTCAGTCGGTTAAGGATCCGACTTCAGCTCAGGTTATTATCTCACTGCTTATGACTTCAAGCCCTGCATAGGGCTCTGTGCTGACAGCTTGGAGCCTGGAGCCTGCAGCCTGCTTCAGATTTTGTGTCTTCCTCTCTCTCTGCCTCTCTCCTGCTTGTTCTCTCTCTCTCTCTCTCTCTCTCTCTCTCTCAAAAATAAACATTAAAAAAATTAAAAAGAAAAAATATAAATTTCTTATAGCAACCCACCAGACTCTTTTTTTTAATGTTTATTTATTTTTAAAAGAGAGAGAGACAAGGTACTAACAGGGGAGGGGTAGAGAGAGAGGAAGACACAGAATCTGAAGCAGGCTTGAGGCTCTGAGCTCCAAGCTGTCAGCACAGACCCCCATGTGGGGCTCGAACTACAAACTGTGAGATCATGACCTGAGCCAAAGTCAGATGCTTAACTGACTGAGCCACACAGGTGCCCCAACCC
Source organism: Panthera uncia (assembly GCF_023721935.1). Classification (NCBI taxonomy): domain Eukaryota; kingdom Metazoa; phylum Chordata; class Mammalia; order Carnivora; family Felidae; genus Panthera; species Panthera uncia. The sequence goes on from NC_064816.1 coordinate 43,985,592, forward strand.
ACAATACTCTTGAGAGTATATCCACAAACTTCTGGAAGGTCTGAGGATCCCAGGGAAGGTTACACAAATATTAGAGAAAGATTCCTGATCTGAAAATCAAGAGAACTAGATTTTAGGCTTGGTTCTCCTATTAACAGGCAGTATGACCTTGAGTAAGGGTTTAAATTTATGCAAATTTCCCAGATACTTTCAAGTACATGGAAGTGTTAGTGTTTTTGAGACTTGGATTTGCTCATCTGTAAAATGAAAGAGTTGAGTCAGATTATCTCTAAGGTTTTTTCAGTCCTCAACTCTGATGGTACTTGCTAAATTGAATTGCAATATGGACTTGCTTCTAGTGATTAGCATAAGTCACCATTTAGCTATCACATATCTTTCTACAGCTTTTCTTTCTCTGAAATTCACAAAACTCAAAAGCTAAGTCCCTTTTCCAAAAGACAGTGTGCATTCAGTGCAAGGTTTTAGGCAGGGACAGAGTCAAGGGCACAATGTGAATCAAATTTAAGAGAATAAGGATTCCAACAGATGATCAGTCTGGTAGATGGGTACTTAGTTATCCATGAAAATGGAATTTGGGCAATGCTTCACTTAGAAGAGACTGTTAACACGCTCAGAGATAAAAAAAAGTGTGAGCGTCTCCATTATAAAAATAAAATGAAATGAGGGCAGAATGCAGACAAACCTGACAGAGGAAGGTGTTAGATGAAATGCAGAGAAAATTCTGTGAGCTTTAGTGTTTCTGCAGAACGTATATAAATCAGTTGTATCTACTCTACCTGCCAATCTTTGTTTTATAGCCTGTTAGGCCCCTAGGACCAAAAGTAAATGTGGATATTAAATTTATGATAATAGGGGCACTGAATTCCAGTGCACTAGTCTCTAAGTATTTTCTTATGAGGAAAGATTCTGAACTACCTTAAAGTTTTATGATTACTGAAAGAAAAAGGGTATTACTGAGAGAAAAAGGAGTAAGCTGCTGATGGGGCAGCTAATGGTCTTCCTCTCCCTCCTTGAGGTCTCTGGGAACTTTAGGAAGGTAATGTGTGATGGTATTCAGGTTGGCAATCACCCAGGGACAGTTTTAAAAGGAAGTGATCATTGGAAAGCCCCGCTGGGTAGTTGTTTCAAGTATATTTTGTTTGCTATAATGAGAGCCTCTTACTTGCCGTATGACTCTGATCCAGTCATTTCCTTCTGCCTACCTTATCAGACTTATGATTAGGATGAAGGAAGATGAGAGCCACAGAGGAGAGATAGGCATATTTCTTACATATGTACCTGTATTTTTACTATAGATCATCATACATCGCAAGATTTCCTCTTCTCCCTTTCAGGCATACACATGGTCTACATTTCCCACATTCCCTTGCTCTTAGATGCAGCTATTTCTCTGAGTTCTTGCCAGTAAAATGTGGATGGAGGCAATGTAAGCCATTTCCTAGCCTAGTCCATAAAAATTTTCCCATTTGGTCCCTTCTTTCTCTTTCCCCAGCCTCTGTGTGAATGGAAAGAAAGTCTGGAAATAGAGGAGGAAGAACCAACAGATGGAAGCAGCCATGGCCCTGAATGATCATGAGGAGTCCACCCAGCCAGGAACACACTCCTTTACATGAGTGCAAAATAAACTTGCCATATTTAAACCACCAGGGTTCTTTTGTTGATTTGTTCCAGCAGCTAGCATTCTAGTAACTAATTCGTTAATATGTAGTGAATGCTTGCTATATGCTGGGCGCATACCCATCTCTTTAATTCTCACAAACCCCATGGTATAGATACGTTACAAACACAGAATTTAACTTGTTCAAATTCACACAGCTGTGTCAAGCTGGCATATAAACTTCAGAAGCATGAATCAAGGGCCCTAGCTCATTACCATTGTACTGTACTGCCTATCTCAACATAAGAAACATTACTTAGTACCCAGTACAAAGTACTTAATTTATGTTAGCTATTATTATACAGAGAAAAGAGAAATCAAAATGGAGAGGAAATAATTGAAAGAAACTTGACTCTAAAATTTTATCAACTAAAATCTTTATAATGTAAGAGCAAAAAACCCAAATGACCTTTTATTTTTTATTAAGGTCTGCCTGTCTAATCATAAGTAGTAAGAAAAATAGAAAAAATTGAATGTTAAATTGCTAATCCAAACTATTGTTTATGTATCTATAGTTCAATAACTAAAATAGACATTTCCTACATGTATGTTTATTATAATGTGTTATAGCCAATAATTGATAAAGCTCTTATTTCTCACCAACAGAAGATTGTGGAATTATACGGTCATTAAGCATTATAGTTTCAAAGACTTTAATGATATGAAGAAATGCTTGTGATATAATGAGCTCCAATCACATAAAGACATTCATTTATTTAATTTATTAAATTCAGTGATTGAAAAATGTTTAATGAGTACTTAATACATGCTGAATGCCGGGCTAGGAGTTAGCCATCTGGTCTCTGCCTTCAAACAGTATACAGTCTAGCTTTCTAGTGTAGGCTTTGTCAGCAGACTGGCAGAGCTCTTTCTAGAGCTTAGTTTCCTTATCTATAAAATAAGGAGGTTGAATTAGATAATTGTAATGGGCTCTATAGCAATTAAGTTCTACAAGTGGAAACAGGATTCTTGATCTCATCCCTCTTACTGGTGCTAGAACATCATTTGTTGTATATGTGCTGCCGAAGCGAGCACTAGAACATCATTTGTTGTACCTGCAAGGTTATAATTCAACTAAGATTACAACAGTACCATATACTTCCTAATGTGAGTTCCATTTAGGACAAAGAACCATCTTGGTTTGCCTGGAATGAGCTGTTTCCTGAGATGTGAGACTTATAGGCCTATTTCCTAGATAGTCCCAGGCAAACTAAGATGACCGGTCACCTTAGTTCCATACCAAATTATTAGACTTAAATGCAAAAAAAAAAAAAAATTACAGAAACCTCAGTTTTGTGGTGTGTTGGGATGATATTGTGTTGGAATGAATTGGTATGAAGAACAAAACTGGAAGAATAGGAATTATATATAATAAACCTACTCAGTTGTCAAAAATTCTTAGGGAAACAACACATTTGGTATGAAATTTAACAATAATCACAACAATCACATAATTATGAGCTGTAGAGTCATCATTCTCTAAGAGCTTGGTGGTGTTTGTTTTAAAACTATAATATTAACTCAGAGCCTTGACTCCAGCACTCTATTGATATTTCAATTAGAAAGAAACATATTTTCAACTTTTAAAAATTGTGGTTTTAAATGGCTTATTATTACTTTATTCTCAAAATACAGATGTTCTTTTAAAAATTATTCTAATATGATCACCATCTAAAGTCCCATCTTTCTTTTTCCCCCCTCATTTACCACATAGATCACTGCAATTAGGCTAATACCAATTATAATGTTTCTTCAAACCAAAGCTAAAGAACCTCAAGGGGAGCTTGCGGGGAGCCCAGAGGGATCTGTAGGTTCCCAACATGGCCAGCTCCAGGGGCAAGAACTCCTCCTTATATCAGTAGAAGGATCTGGCTCTCTTGGGAACTCTTAGGCCCTTCTATCCATTTCTACTGTCCTCCAAAGCCTCCAAGGTCTTCTACAATGGCCCAAATAAATGAGTATTACGATAAGTCCTTTCCCACTAATAAATTTAGAACCCCAGGACTGGGTGACCTCACTAGGAGTAATCCAGACAGACTTCTAAAAAATAAACAAGTGAGTTTGGTTTAGTTATCCTGGGCCATTGAGTAGCTGCATCCTCTTCATTCATCCCTACAGGTAAAGAGTCACAAAATGACAGTTTCTAAAATTTGGACCAGTTAGCCATCTAGGCAGTTTATTAAATTTTCCAACCACTAGACCAAATTTCAGATTTCTTGGTAATTGCTCTGCCTACATTTGTCCTCTTCTGTCCCACAGCAATCTTCCCCAAACCAAACAATCCCTGTCCTCCTGCCCAAGTCCCATTTCTTCCTACTGACAATTCTCCTTCTGCCTGGAGCCAAGTAACTGCACTGGTCAAGTAGAAACTGGCAGAGCTTCCATTCTTACTCTTGCCTTGGGGAAGAGGGAAATACGTTTAAATAAAAGATACTGTTTTTAAAAGAAATGAATTGAAGAGTTGGGAGACAGTCTGTTTCCCTCATTGGAAGTGCTAATGCCTTTAAGATATTCTGTCACCTGTGTGACAGTTTTGTGAATTAATTATCCCATCTGTTTGAACTGATGTTTGGCTTTCGTCTTCACTACCTGGATAATAATGCCTACTGCTTCCATTTGCTGACTGCTTACTATATACCAAGAACTGCACCAAGAAATTTTTGTGCTTACACTTTCTCATCAGCACAACCCTTTGGGACAGGTACTGTTATTAACCCCACTTTATAGCCAAGGAAACTAAGGCTTAGAGAGGTAAAGTGACTTGCTCCCAGAGGGACACATCTCATAAATTGCAGTGTTGGGATTTAAAGCAATGTTGGCCTCACACACTCATGCCTGAATTGGTTTCTTCTTAGCTGGGCTTCATACCATTCTCATGAAGTAACTTCCCAAACCTGGAGGCTGTTATCCATCCTGCCTCCCAGAAAGAATAATTCCCCATCATCATTAATCGTTTCAACTGCCCCCCTCCCATGACACATCTCTGTAAAGCCCCACAATGCAGGGTGCAGCATCAACTCCCTTCCTCTCCCAGAAAGACAGCTGGAAAACCTAAGGGAGACTCCCTAAGAAACCTGTGTTCTATCTTTCCCTGATGATTCACCAGAGCCCTGCCTTCTTTCAGACAAACTCTAACCTGCGTATAACCAGTATCCGAAGGGGGGAAAGAGACAAAAATGTGAATCTTGAGAAAGACTCAACTTGCTTGGAAAGTTCTTAAATCCTATTCACTTAGAGGCAGTACTCTCCCACCCTAGTTGCAATGAGCCTTTTTGCATAGCTCTTCTATTCTTTACCTACCTTCTGCCCACAATCCTAATATCTTCTTTCCCTAAAGGTTCTAAGGCACACTGTGACCCACTGGAAACTACATGATAGTTTCAGGATAACATAAAGGGGATGGACATATAGAAGCATTGTATTTATCAGACATCTAGGAAAGACATCAAGAAATGCAATAAAGACCAAGATATACGATTATTATTAAATTTACACTATGTCTTCAAGGAATTCAGAAGATAGATTCTGTAATAATGTGTCCTTCCAAATTCCCCACAAATTCTAAGCTTGAACATGATGAGGAAATGTTACCACATTCGCACCCAAAGCTGTTCAGTAATGAGGGGTTAATAATTGCGTAGCTTAAAGCAGATTCCTCAGCGACAAGTACCAAAGGCTTTTCTGGAGCCTGGTTCTTTTTTTTTTTTTTTTTTTTTTCTTAGAAAATGTTTATTTAGTGTTAGTACATTATTCAGGTCAGGTGTAGAATATGTCGGTGCCACGTACTGAATCGTGTTGGAGCCTGGTTCTAAACCGGACTCTGGAAGTTGAAATTCAGGTTCACGTGCAGTTTCCAAAGACCCATTTCCACCTCTTGCTCTCAGACACCCCCCACTCCGAATACACTGCATTCCCAATCGGTTTCACACGTAACAAATCAAAAGGCTGTAATTAGAAAGTTTCAGAATCATTTTTCCTTAAATCGGAAGTGGCTTCACCATTCATTTAAGTGTCCGCAAATACTACTTCCCGCGACAAGGGCACCAGCCAGTTGCACAGCCACCTAGGTAGGCAAACACACAGCCCAAGTAATCACCATGCATTTTAAGACGAAGGTCAGATTTCATACTTTAACCTGGCTCTCTCTCGGGTTGAATTTTGTCTGCTTCTCTGTCTCTGAGCCCAAGTTCTATGTTGCGCAGAGATTGGGCCCCATTGTACCTTACTGGTCTCCCAGCAAGTGCTTTTTTTTTCTTTTTTTTCTTTTTTTGGTATTTCTTTTGCTAAGAAACGGCACTATGCTTTGCCTCCCTAACCCAGCCGCAGCCTGCAGTCCCTCAGACAAAAAGCGGCGGCCCACTGCTCCCTGCAGCGGCCGCGTTGGCGGCGCAGGGCGGCCGGGCCACCCGAGACCGGTGGCGCTGCGCCTTTGTTGGGCGGGCTACAGATAGTGCCCCAGCAAGGGGCTGAGCCGGAGGCTGGAGGCCAGGAGGGGGAGGCTAGGAAGGGGGTCGGGCGGGAGGGGAGGAGACCGCGGAGCAGCCAATAGGCGTGCAGCCCATCAGCTGACCGCTTTTGCTTACACCAGGTGCACGCCGGCTGCGGGGAGCACAAAGCGGGGCGCACCGAGGGCGCCGGCAGCGAGTCGGAGAGCTAGGCGAGGCCCGTGCGCCCGCGCCTGCAGCGCCCTCCGCGTGGGGAGAGGGGCTGGTGGCGTTAGCCCAGGCGGCGGCATCCGCGCGGTGGCATCCCTAGTTGCCCCGGGCGCCTTCTTCGGGACCTGGCCTCTCTCTGCCTCGCCCTCTGCACCCCACTTCTCCTGCCCTCCTCCCCAATCCTGCCTGCTTCTGCCCCGACCCCCGAGAGTCGGATTGAGCCCAGGCCCGCGCAGCAGCTGTTGCTCGTGTCGTTGCCTCGCCTCCTGTCTTGGTGCTCTGCTGGGAGCCCCCCGAGGAGCCAGTACGCGCTGCGGGTTAGGAGGGAGGCGCCGCTCAGCCGGCAGTCCTCCTCCTCCTCCTGCTGCCGCGGCGGGTCCGTGCGCACCCCACAACCCCGCCAGCCGGGCCTCGGGGTAAGTGCGCTCGCCTAGCCGGGCGGTGGCGGAAGGTTTGGGCGGCTGCAAGGGGGAAGTCGAGGCAAACTTGGCGGCGTGGCGGGCCCCACAGGGTATGGGGAACTGCGGGATAAGATCGCGGGCCTACGGGGGATCAGGGGGCGCGGCTCACGGAGCTGGAGAAAATGACCAAGTCGGGGAAATGGCAATCTAGTAACCCTTTTCGCATCTTCCCACCAGCCCCCCTCCCCAAAATACCCCACAGGGATGGGGGAGAGTAATAGTTTGGAATGAAGGCGAGGCAGAAATGGGCAAAAGGCAGTGACAGGAGGCGAGCCCGCTGAATTTCAGGGACCAGCGCGGGGGAGGGTGTCGCCCGGCGATCCACAGGAAGGAGGACTGCTGGGATGTGAACGGGTAAGACAGCTGGGGCCGGAGAAGAGCGCGTAAAGGGGGTCTGGGGAGTTGGAAAGAGAAAGAGATGGGAAGGAAGGTGGCAGGTAGTGGGAAGAGCTAAGAGGAAGCATGTCTTGGTGGTGGCCTTGTTGTTAAAGAAAGGGGCAAGGGACACAATTCACAAAGCACTGAAGTGTAATGAAGCCCGAGCATTCGGAAGGACCTACCCAATTTTCGGGCAGTGTAATTGGGGGAAAGACCTTACCCTACATATTTTGAGTCCAGAAGGGGTAGCAGCCTCAGGAGGCTTGTCAGGGATGCTGAAATGTCAGGGAACCTCGGTCCGTTCCAGGAACCAAATAGGTGCTGGGTTCCCGCTCGGCCGGGGTCAGAGCAAGGGAAGTTTGCCAGCGAGTATCCTCTGTGCTGCGTGGAGAGGGGTGTGGGCAGCCCCCCACTCGGCGTTTCCAAGGGACCTGCTGCGACCGCCTCCCGCGGTGGGAGTCCCTGCCTGGCAGGCTGGGGTGGTGAAGAAAGATCCAACCGCGGGAACGGCGCCACGCGCCCAGGACCGGTGGAAAACCCGTCCCGGGACCCTTTCGAAGGGGTCGAGGTAGATATGCGGAGTGAGAAACTCGGAGGTGGTACCTATTCTGGGTGAGGGGGATCTTACCTGCTACGTTCACCGCTGTATCCCCATGGCCAAATACAGTGCCTGGGAATGAAAGAATGAATGCATGAATGGCCAGGGTGTGAATAGTTTTGAGGCATTTGAACTCCACAAGCAAAAGCCAAGAGTCCGAGAAAATGGATCCTTCCCTAAATCTCACGTCACCATTAGCATTTTCATTTCCAGACCTACATAGTAAAGCAAAGGCTTGATTCAATGCGGGAACAGGTATTGCTGATTTGGGTTTTTGCTTGTAGGATTTTCTGAACGACGGTGTGTTGTTTTGTTTGGCAGTGTGCTTTGGCACGATAGTCTAAATAATATTACTCAAATATGCTTATTACTTCATTTTTAAGAGCTAGAACTAGAGATGTTGAAAGTTCAGGAAGGCACTTTGATCGGTATAAATCTAGAGTAAAAGTGGTGTTGTTGGCTTCTTGGCCATGAGTGTCCCGAAGTCTCTGATTTGCATGCAAATGTGAGCGAATCCTGGCAGATGTCTGGCCTCATCCATTCACATGAAGGAATTTGAAAAGACAAGGAGTCTTTAGTTAACAATAGACCTTAAGAAAATGGAATAAAGGCGCAGTGTGAGTTTTTCTGTTTAGGAATTTCATATCTTGCTGACACCTTCAAGAGCCAAATTCTCTGAGTGCTATTGTGTTGAAAGCTCAAAGTACTACTTGCTCTTTACCTGGCTGTGTATTTTTGTGCAACATTGAAGCTGCATGTTCTAAGTTGGATAATGAGGAAAATATTTATATGAAGTAGGCTGTAACTTTAATCCACTTCTGGTGGTTTGAGGTGATTACTGAACTGCCCTTTCAACTTTTAGAGTTTCTTTTCTTTTCCTTTTAGTCATTTTATCTCCGGCTCACATTTGCTCTCCATCTTCAGAGCTAAAACAATTAGGAAGAGATAGTTGTAATTGACATTCACTAGAATGTTCACTGTTCAAGCAAAATTATTTTAGTTCTTAAGGCATCAAACTTGTAGAAGTGAAGGTGATGAAATCAGCATGTTCCTAGTCACCTGACGGGTTTTCGGGCCACAGGACAAAACCATGAGTGGAAGGCAGTCCAAACTAGGGGAATCTCTGCCTTGTTTAACATTAGCTAATAGACCACTGCTTGCTCACCTCCTAGAGTAGTGCGACTACTGAACAAAAGGCCAGCGGTGTGGGCTGCACGTGAGCCCTGGGATTATACCTACTGACAAGCCAGCCTCCTTGGCCTCTTCTTTTGTCAGTCTGAAACATTGTTGAAGAGAAAAAAGAACCTATTCACTAAACAGTGCTTGCCCAGTATTCTGTATATTCACTGAAAGGGACATTAAAATCCACCCCCCACCCCAAGACAACATTGTTTTGAGGGCTCAGTGTTTGTGGGGGAGGGGTGCACAACAGATGTTAGTCTGCTATTTTACATGTTTCCTTTAAGTTATTTTTGCTGGTTCAGTGACTTTTACACATAAGGCAGTTTTTTTCCCAGGAGGGGAAAACTGAATTGAGTCAAATTTAAGTAAGAAAATGTTAAAGCCAAGATTTCATTTTATGTTCTTAATGCTATCAAGAAGACTTCTTAATGCTATCAAGAAGTCAGAAAGTAACAAATCATTAGAATACACACATATGTGATTTAAGCCTGAGATTCGGTCTTCATTATGGACTTGAGAGTTAACTATAAAATACAGTTGACTTTTCTAAATTAGGCTGTGAACTATTTTACTGTAAATTATCTAGGTATTTTTGAAACAAACCTGGTACTTTAAACTGACCACAGCCTCACATTTGTAAGAAATTCTCTTTGGTTATTATCCTGCCTATGTGAAATCTTTGCCAGTCTAATGAAAGGGAAGATTAGAGCATAGTCCTTGGCAAATAAAAGTAATAAAGTACTTATTATTGTAAAAAAAAATCACTGTGCTAAATAAAATCTTTGACCAGATCTAACTGCAGACTCTGCCGCTGAACAATAACACACGGAGCTCTGGATAGTGTCTGGAATTCAAAAACAGCAAGAAAAAACTCACCCATTGATCTCTCTCTGGTTGGGCCCTGCTAAGGCTAGCTTCTTGACCTGAATTGCTAGAGCAATTACCACATATCCTAAAGCAGTGACACTCATGGCAACAAACTGGTAGGTACTAAAGAAAATCTGCCTCTACAGAGTTATAGTGCTACTTTCTAAGCCAGTTGGGTATGACTATAAATAAACAGAATGGTGGGCTTTTTATGCCACCATAAATAATCATATATCATAAATAAAATATGGTAAATTATAGGATCTGCATGTCATTTTTTGCTAGACTTTCATAATGCTTTCTTAAAATTTATTTTAGGCTACAAAATAATAGTTCTTTGAATGATTCACTTGAGCACTAATGTAAGGTTGCTTAACTATTATATTTAATTTTTCAAAATTATTATGCTGAATATCTACTTGGGGTTAAGCCAATCTGGAGATAAAGCAAATTCCATTTTAGAATCATATTTTGGTTTCTGGGAACAATGGAAGTTTCTTTGACTCATGAATATAGCTTTGATTAATATTTTATTCAGGGTGAAAATATAATTATATAGATGAAGTCAGGAAAACCCGTATTCTCTCTTGTTTTTGGCTTAAAATATAGGATAGAGACAAAAGTTAAACCCTATATGTAAAATTCAATAGTTACTGTCCAAGGGAACCCTTTGCTCTACAAGTCTTCTCAAATGAAATTTGTTTTTTTAATTTTTTCTTTTAGGATATTACCGTTCACCTATTTTATAGATCTGTTACAGACTGTGGCCTCCAAGTGTTAAACCATAGACAGACATGTTATAAATAGTTCATTGACATTGCATTTACGACACGTGATAAAATATTATAGTATATGTTTCCAGGTGCCATGGCACCTACAGAACTGGTACCCATATTATTCAATAATTAAAGTCTATACTATTTTGTGGTACATTGCTTTTTGAAAAAGAAACATGTAGGCTTACATCTTTTTTTACTTTTTGAATATTCTCCAAAGGTCTAGCAAAGGTAGAATGTTATCAGCAATTTTATTAGTTATTTAGCTGGGAAACAAGCTACTGTCTAGTCACAGCTAGGTTATCTTAGCTGTTTCTTAACCCTGCCCACCCTGTAACGTGATAATGTTGAGTGAATAGCTCTGGAAGGACTAACTGTCAGTGAAACTGCTAAAGGGTTTGAGGAAGCTGTGCTTCAAATGCCATAACTAACAAACATTGAACTTGGATCGAACCACTGTACTTACCAGACTGACCGTCATCCCTGACATGCAGAGAAACTCAGCTTAAACTTTCAGTGATACACACTGAAGTTCCATCATTTTGCACTTAGGATGCTGGTGCATCTACTTATAACACTTAGTTTTGAAAGCTATGGGATGAAACTGCTTTTATGTGGCTTATTGCCTTCCATTTACACTCTTTATTGCAAAGGGTTTGGAATGTTATTTGAAAGCTTCGATTAATATAAATGAGTCGTAATTTTCCGACCCAGGCCATCCTGCCTCTCATCTATTATACCACTGCCAGACATGTGGACTCCACAGCTGTCCCCTCATTTGTGTATGAAACAGACACACTGGTGGCATTTTTTGGTTCCCATAGTTACAGTAACAATATACATGTGACATGACGCCCTTCTACGGGAAAGGTTTTTGTGTTTTGTAGAACTGGGAGTAAAGGACAACGAAGTAAAGTTTGGGGGATACATAAATTAATCTGCCATTGTTTTCTGGAGCCACTTGTTTCAATCACGGGAGGAGAGCTGTCCCTCAGTGGTGTCCAGAAAAGGGCAATTGCAAGACTTTGGCTAACAAAGATTTCCAAGGGAGGCATTTCCAACAATGCCTAACCTCTATAGGAGAATGTCCATTAAATATTCATTTCAAAATATTTGCTCTTCCTATTTATGACTGCCCTTTGTGAGATAATGTATTAGCATAGTCATTTTCAATTCATACAGGAAAAAAAGACAGCACCAGTATTAGCATCCATCTCAGTAAGACCTAGGAGACAAAAAAATCAGTTTGCACTATTAAGCAGTAAGCACAAAGAGAGAATCTTCATTTAGGAACACTAAAAAGCTTTACAAAGAAAGAAAGGTTGCTTAATTGGTTTCATGCCTATAATTTTCCCCTCTAGAAAAAAATGTTAGTGTGGCAATAAAGAATATCATTAACCTGCATTGTTATTTCACAATAGTAATAAGTCTTAATTTGCATCCATAATAATCACTGTAATCAAGTACTGTCCAGGGAGTCAGGAAGGCGCAGGCTCATTTCCCAGCTCTGACACTAATGCCTGAATGTGTGACCTTCTAGATGTCCTGCAACCCACTTGGTACTTCATGTCCCTAACTGAGTTGTTTCAAAGGATGCAGAAATGCTAGAGGTGTCTAGTATTAGCACTGCAAAGAATTTTATTTCTGCTCTAAATGCCACGATTGGACGGAGAGCTAAAGGTCTGGGGAACATAGCCATGATGCTCTTTTCTGCAAGGTATTTTTTCTGGCTTCTAATCTCACAGCTAAGAGATTTTTTTGTTGTTCTTTTAAAAATTTTCTCCTCCTAATGTGATAATTCCCTATCACCTCACCTGGGTCTTCTTGAGGGAAATAATTTTACCTGGGATACAGGAAGCTGTTTATTTTCTTGGAACACTCGTTCACCCAGTGAATATATACTGAGCCCCAGCTGTGTGCCAGGCATTATAGGAGGTACTAAAACCAAAAGAAATTAGCTTGATTTTTCTGCAGCTTGTACATTAAATCCATCAGAAGCAGTTTGTTTCCATCAGTCACATATTCTTCTACAAATAGTTATAGAGTGAAGAAGGCACTTTGCTAGATCTAGCACAGGGGTTTTTAACTGGGGGTGATTTGACCTCCCCACCCCACCCATCCCTACCTCCAGGAGGAACTTGGCAATATTTGGAGACATCTTTGGCAGTTGTCACAACTAAAGGTGGGGGATGCTACTGGCATCTAATGTGTAGAAGCCAGGGATGCCGGTAAACATCCTAAAATGCATAGGATGGTCCCCCCACGGCAAAGAATTATTTGGTCCAGTGTCAATAGTACCAAAGTTTTGACAAACCCTGTTCTAACAGACATTGACTCTGCCCTGAGTTAATGTCTATTTGGTGTTATAGAAAGGAGAGTGACAAGTACAATAAAGTGTGCTGTAATGGCAAAAGTGTGAGCTACAAAAGTACAGAAGCAGGAGCGTTAATTCAGATTTTGGCCATTGGCAAAGGCTTTAAGAAACCTTCTGGTTAATTCACAGAACAGGCTATCACCTGCAACACAAGTATTTGGCAGGAGATTTTAAATCTAGCCTCACTGAACACCAGTGAGTGGGATGATTGCTTTAGAGAGGGTAGACGCCTCTGAATTGGTTAGAATTCAGAGTGTCTTGAGCAAGCAGAAGAGGAGGCTAGAAACATAATCAAAGTCAGTTGCAAGAAACATGTAACAGCACATGCTGCATAAAAAGAAGATGGGCTGCACTGACAAAATGAATAGTGCCTCATGTTTTACAACTTCACATTTTGCAGAGTCCTTAAATATGTATCTCATTTGACCTCTACTATTCTGAGACACCAAATATCACTCTTTCTCTCTTTTTTCAATAACTAAGGGACCAGAGCCATGGAGCGGTTTAGTGTGACCTTGGACAAGTCACTTAATACATTTCTAAATTGTAAAAGAAAAAAGGTTGCAATTTTCTTTTTCCTAGCTTAAGTTGAACTTGTGTAAGATCATACATTCTGGGATAAGACCTGAGGCTCCTTGCTTGTACCAATCCTGTTTCCTGAACTGTGGTGACAGAACAGGTAATATGACAGTGACTCAGCACTTTAGCTCTTGGGTTACCAAGGAGAGCAAGGACCTGGGACGTATCAGTTAAAATGTATCATGCAGGGAAATTTAAGCTGGGTTTCCCAGACACCTAAGAACTAATCAGACTTTCTCTCTAATGTCTTACCTTAAACTGACCTTAGAGGCTTAAAAAAATAACTTGTGACAAGCTGGGAAGAAAGGTTCATAGGCTAAAGATGGCTAGGATAAGAAAATGAGATAGCCCAGAAGATGAAAGAGAACTGAGGGTGTTCTGCCTACAAAAGAAAAGTGATAGTGGCATGGTTTTCTGGTTTTGTTTGGCAGGGGTATTTTAACTTTGTATATACATACACACATGTGCACACACATACACACAAACAGGAGACATACTTGATTTCATACTGAGAAGCGTATGTTTTTGTTTCAATAATAAGACTTGTTCATCAAAATGAGCTTTGTAAAGAGCCTTCTCAAGTTCTTAAAGATGTAACTTCTCACTTCTCTGGGATAGTGTAACGTTCTCTTGTGAGAAGCTACATGACCATTTAAGGTCCTTTTCACCTTCATAATTCTGTGATTTCAATGAGTGCTATAGTTATATAGGACTTCAGCTCATGTCTCCAGAACACTGATGGAATTTATAGTAACTCATCCAACCATGATAGAACCACTGAAGACATTGGAGTGGCAATTAACTGGATTTCTCTGCTTGTTCTTCCAGCTCATTATGGTTCTGTGCAGTAAGGACTGCATGTAAAGTTTAACACTCCCAAAGGACTAGTTAGTTCTGCTATGTCCTGTGGGGACAACCTGTCTCTGGAATCCCAGCCAACCTCCTCACATACTCACAAACTCATCGTTTCTCACCTGGGAGACCAGGTGAAAAACTTGAGTGTCTTCAAAGCCATCTGAAGGAAAAAACACAAAGTACATGAGCAAATGCAGGTGAGATATTTTTCCCTTCATGCATGAAGGATAGCACTGTCAAAATAGAACCCTTGTAAATAAGCTTACAAGCAGCTTCACCCTCAGGAGTGACAATGGAGTGAGAGATTCACTCCATACACAAGAGATGCTTTAGTAATTAGGAGGAAAATATTACATAGGGCTCCTGAATTATATCCCCAGAGCCCCACTAGATTACCTAATACAGAGTGTAGTAACAGTAGGAGAAAAGTAATGATACCCAACATTGTGTGTGCCTTTCCACTGTGCCGGGAACCATCCCGTGCACCTTCTATGCATTAACTCATTTAATCCTTGCAAAAACTGTATAACGGGGATACCCACTTTACAGCTCAGGAATAAGGCACAAAACAAGTAACTTGCCCAAGGTCATGGTAGTGTGTACTCAGTAAATATTTGTCAAATGAATGAATGAATAAGCATCTGCTTTAGACGTGAAAGTCTTTTATTTGAATGCTCAGTTTACAGTGGCCCTGCTTCCTAGGCAAGGTGCTTTCAAGAACTGGCTCTGTGACTGTGGATGACAGATAGTCTCAGAGCTGGTAAGTGGCAGAGCAAGAATGTGAAGTTGGGCCTGTCTGACTCTGAACCTGCACTGTTAAAGCACTGGGCTGTGTTTCTTCATCTTTATTTGCAACTATAAAACAAAAGGATTGGATTGGACTAGCTCTCATAGCCCATTTGGCCCTAAAAAGTCTGTAATTCCATTATTAAAGTAGAGTTTCTATAAAATAAAACATGATGTATTTTATTATTTAAGTTTCTTTTTAATTTTTTTTTACATTTATTTATTTTTGAGAGACATAGAGACAGAGCACAAGTGGGGGAGGGGCAGAGAGAGTAGGAGACACAGAATCCGAAGCAGGCTCCAGGCTCTGAGCTGTCAGCATAGAGCCCTGACGCAGGGCTCGAACTCACAAACCGTGAGATCATGACCTGAGCCGAAGTTGGACGTTCAACCAACTGAGCCACACAGGTGCCCCCATTTTATTATTTAAGTTTTGAGTCAACTTTGGTATTTTTATTTAGCCAATCACTGAATTATTGTTTAAAATTATATTGGTGTTATTAACAGCATATTTTATTTATTTTTTTTTTATTTTTATTTTTTTTTATTTTATTTTTGGGACAGAGAGAGACAGAGCATGAACGGGGGAGGGTCAGAGAGAGAGGGAGACACAGGATCGGAAACAGGCTCCAGGCTCTGAGCCATCAGCCCAGAGCCTGACGCGGGGCTCAAACTCACGGACCGCGAGATCGTGACCTGGCTGAAGTCGGACGCTCAACCGACTGCGCCACCCAGGCGCCCCTAACAGCATATTTTAAAGTCATATTTAAGGTAAAAAAAAAATTTAATGAGCCGAAATACCTAAAGATTGCATTCTCCTAACCATTACCATCACACTGCGTATTGTTATATCATCAGTGTCTGAATTTAGAGGGTTTCTGAAAACCGAAAAGCATCTTTTTGTTACACGGAAAAAAGACAGAAGTAAAATGATTAATTTTGAGGAAAGTTACTGTCTTGGATATTTGCAGATTGCTGAATCTTATGAAAAGTATTGAATGATTTTTTACAAGAGCTTAAAACTGCTAGCAATAATGAAAACTATTTAAGATTTGCTTCTAAAGAGTGTTTTGCTTTAAGGGATCTTTCTGACATGCAGGTGATACATCAGAACAATGTGAGTCACTACCATAAGGGTTATAGGATATATAGCCCAAAGCAGGGCAAAGAGAGTGGATAACTAGACAGAACTTAGAGTTGAGAGGAATTACTTCCAAAACTGCATCTTAGCTCTGTGGTCTGGAGTCATTTCAGTGAACCTCAGTATCTTTATCTGTAAAATGGAAATAATAACAGACCCTGCCTTACAGAATCACTGGACTTATTCAATGAAATCATGCATATATAGCCTTTTGCACAGTTCCTGGACCCCAAGGTAAGTAAACAGTAGTAATGGGTAGGAGTGGTATTATATTGAAATCTAACATTTCTGACTAAATGGTGTAGGCATTCCAAGGCTCCTTACTCAGAGGCAAGTGAACGGACTTTAAGAGACAACAAGATTCAGACCAGATGTTTGGAAAGTCAGTAGTTCATAAGTAGTCTACCTTTGTGGTAGACCCCAAGAGAGATTTACATTTGCCCAGACATTCAAGAAATCTTATATCAGCTTATGTGCTTTAGAAGAAAAGGCAGACAGATGAATACATTAGAGACTTTTTTGTTT
This sequence comes from Panthera uncia, assembly GCF_023721935.1. Taxonomy (NCBI): domain Eukaryota; kingdom Metazoa; phylum Chordata; class Mammalia; order Carnivora; family Felidae; genus Panthera; species Panthera uncia. The sequence continues at coordinate 44,002,426 of NC_064816.1, forward strand.
GTTTCCAAATTATGTTCTGTATCCACTCTCTTTTCTCACTTTGAAAATATTACAATGCCCCAAAGTCATAATTCATATAATCACATTTTCTAACCAGAAAGAACAGATTCAGTTCAGAGCTACCATTCTCCAAAGAGGAACTGAATTCAAGACATTGCCAGAACTAACAGACCCATAAGCTTCAACTCTGCGGGATCCAGTGTTATATGATAAAGTTGGGGGCACATAAAACTCTTAAAACAATGGCTAGCATCTTGTAAGTGCTCGATAAATCATGCTGCTACCATTGATATTATTGATTTTTGGTATCATCATCTACATAACATCACTTTCTTGCTTCTTGACCAAACTGCAAGGCTCCTGTTTGGGACAAGATGAGAACCCAATGCGGCATAACCAAGAGTCCTCTTGGCTGCTGGGTTAGTACAAAGCAAGAAAAAATCACCAGGCAAGCCAAATCAGGTAACCCTTAAGGAGACCCCTGGTAGGCTGACAACAGGGACAGGTTGCTATGACTTAGCCTCTACCCTGTTACAGCTAGCAAATTGTCATATGCACTTGAAGGACAAAGTTGAGAGTATGCATTAACTGCCTCATTATTCTTTGAATGCTTTGGGAGCTGGAAATAATAATTTTAACAAAGAACCTCACGTTCACTGTCTTGTTTAACCTTCCTCATCAAAGTTTCCCAATTGATAGGTGACTGCATTTAGGGGTAACTGAAGATATCTGTACTCTTACTTCTGGGGGATAGCTAGAACCACCACCTCACTAGTTACCTCCGGCAACCCTTGTATGCCAATAAATAGCATGTTTTTAGTGTGCTTAGAGGAGTACACAGCACCTCTGGGAGGTATTATCCCCACTTTAAAAGAGAAAAACAAACAAAAAAACCCTGAGACAAGGAATTGACCCAATACCTTAAAACTAGAAAGTATATAGGACCAGGTACTCACTCTGGTTTTCCCCCAGGCTAAGTTCGTCACACTGGCCTTGATTTTCACACGTTTGCTTGTCCTCACTTCAAGTATATACTTTAGGATTATTTATTTTCACTCTTTAATAACACCATCAACAGCAGCTCCTTGAGGGAAAAGACTCTGACTTACTTAGACTTGGATCCCTGGCACCTATAAGAGCACTTGGCACATGGAAAATGCACTTAGCAAATAGTCCATGAATGAAAGAGGAAAGGGATTTCCATATATCTATTTCACTTTGTCATACTGCTTTTTCTAAAAATTTTTTACAAAATTACTTCTTATGCAGTTTGGTAGAAACGAGTAGACTATAAACCAGTATTCTATCAGAGATGTACTGCCTTACTATTTTAGAGAGGTTATTACTGAAAGTTGAACTCATTTGGGGATGCTTTTATGATATTAATGCCAAGGAAGTGTTATTAATCAAAAAGTATTCATTAAATACATGTAGAATATCAAGTGCTATTAGAAGGGTGATGTGGGGGATGAAAAAAAAATGTACATGGTGTTAACTTCCATCCCAAGTGAGTTTTGAGACTCACTGGGGAGAGAGAATGAATAGAAACAAGACAGAAAATGATTAAGTGATCATCTGTGGAAATTCCACAATAAAACAGAGCTTAGATGAGATGGTTCCAGGTATGAATCTCAACTCTATCACATACTGGCTGTGCGATCTTGGTTAAAGGACTCAAATTTATTTGACCCCCAAGCTCTCTCATCTACACCATGGAGGAATAATATGAATCCACAGGGTTGCTATAAGAATGTGTGGGAAAGCTTGTTACAATGCTTAGAACATGACGGTTACTCACTTCAGTCATTTGGCAAATATCAACAGCACCACCTCTGTGCAGGTCTTCTGTGAGCTGGTGATACAGTTGTGAGCAAGACAGATGAAATGTGGTCCATTCCCACGTGGGGCTTGCCATCTGATAGAGGTAACAGCATTAATCCATTAATCCACAAGTACCTGTGGGAGTATGGCTGTATTAAGTTCAGTGAAAGAGAAGTGCACAAGGCCAAAAGCGAATATTACATGGAGGATTCTAAGAGAAGTCCTTCGTAAAGAAGTGACATTTCAACCAAAATCTCAAGGGTGAGTGAAAGTTATGGAGGCACAGGGAGTGCAAGGGAAGAGCTTTGGAAGCCAAAGCCCAGAGGTTTGAAGGACCTTGATGGGTTTGAGGGACAGAGAAAACCAGTGTGGCTTAGAAAAGAAAAAAAGGGGGGGAGATCATAAATCTCAAACTTTCATTTGCCCATTCCTCCAAAGTACACTTGGAGTTTAGAGAAAACAGAATTACTAGTTAATATGAAGTTTGACAAAAGGAGACTGTGCATTATGCACGGAAGGGATGAGATGTGTTGAATTTAGTCAAGGAAGGGGGATGATGACAGAAGGCTTTGAATATCTGGAGAGAAATCACATAAGCAGGGATTCAGGAGTGGCTGAATTGAATGGTGTGCTAGTGCATGGCATGTTTGGACTGGCACACACCAAGCTCCAAGAGCTAAAGGGCACAGAGGAAGAAAGTCTCTACTTCATTTCTGTGTGACTCTTGGTTAAAGATATAATGTATGTGAAAGTGGCACATAATGTCTCGTAATTTAGTTTACCTTCTTTTATTTTCTGCTTTCTATTGCTTATTTTTCCCTTGTAATACAATCCCCTTTCATTATAGATGAACTCTTGATTAGGGCACTAGCTATTTGATAGCACATCACCTGTGTTGCCCACAGATGGAATTTTTTTTTAATACTAGTGTGGGGATGCCTTTAAAAATCCCTCTTGCTTGGAATGCAAATGCTTCATGTATGAAATATTTTTGTTCATGATCTCCATTATGTACAGCCACATCTGGCTGGTGTTAACATGAAAGAGGTGACGGATGTTGAGTGTTCAAGATCCTCCAAGAGATTTAGATGGTAAGTAATTTCATTAGTGCATAATGACCATAAAACCTAGTTGTTATTGATTTGTCCTCCATGGAGAGATCTACTTTTCTGCCTCATCTCAATCATTATGGTTCATAATGCAGAGATCATTTCAACACTGAGTTGCTAATGCATGCCCTTATAATAATTTGTGTTAGTTCCATCTTTGTATTGACATATAACTAAATTCAGACACTATCACCAAGTAGTTATCAAGGAGATAATAGTGGAGATAGTCACTTATTTTTCAGTAAGATGCAGAGTTAACCTTCCATTTGTACTGTGTTTTATGGTAGTACATCTCTGGCTCCACTGAGCCCTTTCATTTCATTTTTGTCTCTATGCCTCTTGAGATCTTAAGTCTTCTATACTAGACCTTTATGAGACAAACATCCAACTTCTCTCTGGTTATAACTTTACTCCCAAACTCCAAATGCCTGCTGGCTATTTTCACCCTAAAAATCACATCCCAGAAAGCTAAAAGGGAGGCACTGGTTTTTAGGATACAGAATGAGCTGTGGCTGTATGAGAGTATCCCATAGCCTTGTGCAGAGGAACAAAGCCTCCACAAACTGGCCCAGCAGAGAGAGAACTGGTAGAGAGTGCTCTCACCTTTCTCTTCCCACCCAATCACATAAATGGAGAAAGTCAACCCACTTTCAAAGTGAGGTCTTGCTCTTGCATGCCCCTGTCTTACTTTGGCAATCACTAGCATCAGAGTCAAACAGGCTCAGTGCCTTGATACTATTTTTAACTCTTCCTCCCCCATTTTTACATCTAGTCAGCTGTATATCTAATAGTTACCTCTCCACTTGTCAGTCTCTATTGTTTCCTAAACATGGCCCTTCTCTGTTCTTACCACCATGATCGCAGTTCCATTGCCTCTTTAGCTTAATGCGAGTGCTTCTTAATGGGTTTCCCTACATCCATTATGTACCCTCTCCAGTCTGTCTTACACACAGCTGATGGATCAGTGTTTCTGAATTATAGACATGATTCCCTAGTTCCCATTACAAGACATTTAGTGGTACCCACTTGCTGTGGGATTGTGCTGGATATTTTCTATACCCTTCCAGATCCACCCTACCCTTCTCCACTTTGCTTTGTACTCTGGGAATCAGACTCAGATGGACTGCATCAATGGGTCCTTTGCCATCTGGCTTCTTGTTGGCTTTTGCTTCTTGCAGCAGCTAGCCGAGGGGTGTGAGTCGGTACCTTAACCTTATCCATACCCTGTAAATGGTCCCTTTTCAAAACTCCCTTTTCAAAAACTCCTTTTTGAATGCACCATCTGTTTTCTGCTAGGTCTTAAACAAGGATAAGAAATGAAAGAAAACTCCTTAGTGAAGCATGAAAGGCCCTCCATATCTAGGTACCATCCAACCTTTCTATTTTGGTTTCTTTTCCTAGCTTGGCAGACCTTAAATCCCATTCAAAATGAAATAGTTCCCATTCCACGTACCTATTCAAGCTCTGCTGCTTTGGTGCCTTTACATCCAGGGTGTGCTTGTAAAAGTTTGACAGCCAGCTTTCCAAAAAGATAAGTTCTGATTTGTAGTGTTCACCAATTCCTGTGGTGTAAATACACCCAACCAGGACCAGTTTTTAAGTGACTAACACGATGTTTCTGAACGTGGATTTGGAAAGAAATGCTCACAATTGACTCAGGACACCACTGCTTTGCACACACCTTCCCCTTCAGCAAGGATGCCCTGTTTCCTACCCCATGACCCCCCAGGCCTTACATAGAATTGCTGCTCAGTAAGCCATTCTGGTTGATTTCTGTCACTCCTGTGGGCATTTGGAATGGTACTGAATCATGAGCCATGCTGATGGTAATAATTCTTAATCTTGAGGGCTGACATGGGTGCTAGTTAGATTTTTGAGACTTAAAAGCCCTGAAGCAAAAATAAGCTGTATATTTTATGCCAAGTTGTCAAAGCTTACTACTTAAAGTTGCTTAATGCTCCAAGAAATTGATTCTCATTTGCTGGTCTTGTTTTCAAATGTGGTCTTCATTATCCTCATTTAAATATAATTTGAAGTAATAAACCACCATTTAAATAGATTTCCTTTCTATTATAACAATTTGAACATTACACAATTTAAATTGTGTCCTCTTAAAGCTAAAACTCTACAGAAAACTTTTACGGTGCATGTTAGTCCTAGATGGAAAAGATTGCACTGCAATTTATTGAAATTGTATTTTCTTAAGAAATAGGCTTTTTGTGAAATCTACCTTTCTAAGAGATAACTTTAATTTTATTTCATTAACAAGATGATTCCTGTAGTTAAAGTTTTAAAAAAATAACTGCAATTTCTATTAGAAAACTAGGAGGTAAAATAATAAAGATGATCTTTTAATATGTGTTATGTTAATCATTTATGTTTTAATGGTTATAAATGCCAATATGGATATTCAAAAATCATTCTATTTTTACTTTCAATTTAACAAAACACGTGAATTGAAGAAAGACTATAGAAAGCGTTATGATTTATAATGCCTGCTGGCATTTTAATGTTCTCAGCTGTTCTTTTGCACCATTTGATTACACAAAGTCTAAACTGTGTAATTAAGGACCATCCCACTAATGTGCTCTGGTGGATTTATGGCGTCCAGGTCATGAACGATCTGAGCACTTTGAGTATTGGACCATTAGTTTCAAATGCATACTAACATAGGGGAACATGCTGGCATCAAGAAGAACCTATAATAAGAAGCAATTTCAAATTCAGGGAGGTAGCTTTCACCTGATTTTCATTTACCAAAACAATTGAAAAACCTTGATTACCAGAAATTCTAATTAACTGGAATTTTTTCCTCTGGAGTGCACTTCTAGGAGAAAAGGGAAAATTGTAAGAAAATAAGTTAATAATCAAGACTTTACACTGGGGGAAAAAAAAAGGATTTCCAATAGGAGTTCATTATCAGGGTTTAAAGGAAAATGCCTTAAAGAAACCTAAAGCACAACTACCTTTATCAAAGACAAGAAAATGGATACTAAAGATTGAAACTAAAAGATTTCTAGGAAACCTTCAGCTACCCAGAAAATTAAATGTGCAAATTCCCTGAGCTTAATCTTCCAGCTAACCCAGGTTTTACTCTTCAGGTTAGTTTTCTTGTGTGTACTTAAGAGAATGCTGTATGCACTCACAGTCTTTCTGGAGATCCAATAAAACAATTGAAGCAGGTAGTATCACAGAAAAGGCTCTGACTTCAGCACACGACAAACTGACATTTAATCTCTGCTCTTTGACCAATTAGCTGTGGGAATTTTGATAGGTCACTTAATCTCTGAGCCCTGAAGTCATGTGTAAAATCAGAATATTCACATCTACCTCCATTGGGTGCTGTGAGGACATAAAGCACTTTGCCTGGCACTGCCCCTTTTGTTAGTATCCTCTCTCTATCCCTGTCTTTTGGCAATTGTGACACTCCCGCAGAGAACGACTGCAGCCCCAAGCTTTCAGAGAGAAGGTTTAAATAGGCAGGCACACTTTTTACTATATTCATTCTCTCCCGATGATGAAAAAAAAATCAAGTTCTTTAACTCCTTTATTAGAACAGTCATATAAAAAGAATTGAGAGAAGCAACTTGACACCAAGTTTATTTTCAGAGTTCAGGGACAGATGGCTTTATTTTCCTTCTTTAAAAGAGATGACATTCAGTAGAGATACAACATACTTGAGGTCTATCAAGTCTAAGGGCAAATACTGTCATTTACCCGAACAGGGCTGTCTTTAACCTTGAGTAGCAAGAACTTTAAAGCTAAATATATGTACATTTCCATGTATCAGTCTCCACATTTTAAAAGAACATTTTAATGTGGAAGGAATATGTTTTTGACATTTTCTTAGTCTAATGCTTGAAGAGTGCTTAGTCTCCTAATTGGCAAATACTAAGCAGTCAGACTCTTCAGAGAAATACCAATAGATCAGAGCTAAAAGTATAGCCTCCCATCTTAAGGACACTGGATATTTTATTTTTTTTAAGTAAAAATTACATTAAAATATCAGATAGTTAATAAAGATTATTAGTGGATTAAAAAATATAACAAAAGATGGTATAGAACTCTTTCTGAGCAAAGAAAAACCATAAATATTCTGAAAATGATGTGAACATGTTTGCCATTTTCTTGATGAGAAGTTATTTTCAGTATTATGAACTAAACTTTAATTTGGTCTGGAAGCAAAAGCAAATCTAGTATAATTTAATGGAACTGCTTTGCTGGGTTAGCATCCAAAACTCTTTGGTATTGGTATTAGCAGGCTACGGATTGGCACTTTGAGTACCAACTAGGACAAGTCTGGTTTTTCACGGGTCTATCTGTAGTTCTGAATGTATAATCGAGAACCATTGTAGCAACTGGCTCCTTATGACACGTTTATTAACGTGGCATGGTGAAATCTATGTCTGCAGTGAAAATACTAAGCAATATACTGTGAAGTACTTAAAAAGAAGTAATGAAACTGAGCCTTCTAGGCATATTAAGGCTGCCAAACTGAAGAGTTTACATTTATTTAACATTTAATCATGTCGGTAATTACAAAGCAATTACTTCATATAGACCTATTATGGGAGGAGAATTAAAATAATTTGTAAAAAGAATAAAAGTAATTGATTTCATGGTAGTTTTTATATCACTACACTTGCTGGTACTAAAAAGGAGCAATAAAAATAGCCCAGTTGTTCATTCATGTTTTGTTCTGTTTAGCCTTCTGTCACTTTCTCAGTTCAATAATGTTAAATTGCTACTTTACGATTCCAGCTATGCAAATAGCAAATTTCTTACAAAGAAAGAAAACGATTCAAACTTTCTTGATCCTACAAGTGATTTGAACACAAAACAAAATTTTTCTCCTGGCCCTACTTTGCCTGTCATAGAATCTCAGGTATGTTTTGTTTTATTTTATTTTATTTTATTTTATTTTATTTTATTTTATTTTATT
>NC_064816.1:44010307-44081892 GCF_023721935.1 Panthera uncia
TTTTATTTTATTTTATTTTATTTTATTTTATTTTATTTTATTTTATTTCGTTTCATTTATTTCATTTCATCTCATTTCATTTCATTTATTTTTTGAATCTTGGGTTTTTTAAAAGGGATTTGAAAGACCATAGGTTCAAGAATCTTTTAAACTGTATCTGGTGCATGACTTTTTTAATGTTTATTTATTTTTGAGAGAGAGAGAGAGACAGAGAGAAAGAAAACATGAGTGGGGAGGGGCAGAGAGAGAGGGAGAAAGAGGATCTTTGACAGTAGAGAGCCCAATGAGGGACTCACACTATGAACCGCAAGATCATGACTTGAGCCAAAGTTGGTCGCTTAACTGACTGAGCCACCGAGGCACTCCAGGTGTGTATGACTTTTAAAATATTGAAGGAAAAATTATTTTGGCAAAGAGCTGAGACAGTTCATAAAAAGTATTAGTCTTGCTTGCTACGTCCTAAAAGAAGAAGCTGCAAAGATCATTAACTGCTTTTAAAATTAAGAAAAGCGTATGTTACTATCCATAAGATTACAGGCAATGGTAGAAAACATCTCCTTTCATAATCAATTCTTACGTGTAGTAGGTATGCAGTAAGGAGAAAGAGGATGAGGAGAGTTAGCACCTTAAGTATTTAATACAATAAGCATTCAAATAAAAAATAATTGCAGTAGTTGATACACACAGAGCACTGTATTGCTTTCCTAGAAGTACTGCAACAAAGTACTAAAAATTGGTTGGCTTAAACAACAGAAATATATTGTTTCACGGCCCAAAAGTTTTAAATTCCATTTCTGATTCACACCAGCCACATGTCAAGTACTCAGTTGCTTCAGTAACTACCCTGTAGGGCGATGTCAACACAGAACATTTCTGTCTTCGCAGTGTTGTAGTGGCAAATGCTGATGGAGCCAGCTCAGGTTGGCAACTCTCTGCTCTTCTTCCCAAGGATCCACACATCTGCTCACTCACCCCTCCCTTTTGACATGTACCTTCCTTTATGGAGTTGCTTGGGTAGTTGTCTTCTTGTCTCCCTATAGGATTATAAACTCTTCAGGGACAGGCTCTGGTCTTTCTGGCCCTGTGACACCGTAAACACGCAATCAGTATTTAATTACTCTAATTAAATTAGGCACTAGTTTATGGGATCTATTTTGCATTTAGTCTGAATCTAGATTTCATCAGAGTGTGGAGAAAAGAATGAATGAGAGAGCAGGTTTTTCCTAAGTCACAAGGATTAGGATGTATGGGGAGCAGATATGTTCTAAATGGTAAGGGTTTTGGTTTTGTTTTATTTTTGTCTTGTTTTGTTTTGTATCACCCCGGATATAGAAGAGACCCAGTAGGACTTTATTTGCAAGCTTAAAATTACTGTTATGTTTAGGTACCTGGAAAGCACATTTTCACTGATTCAGTTATTTTATTTATTTATTTATTTATTGAGTGCCTGCGAGGTAGATGCCAAGCCAGTGCCTGGCCCTGGATGACTCATTGTGAACAAAACAGAAACAGGGCCTGCCCTGTGATACTTATTCTAGTTCTAGCAGATTAACATTTTGGCAAGGACTCCCCCTGCCCAGACAGGCTGGGATGGGAGGAGTATGATCTAGGCTCTGGCCTCAGATGCCTGCCATCACATAGAACCTCCACCACTCTTCTGGCTCAAAGACCTTCATTATTCATTATTCCTACGTCTCCATCTCATCATTGGGGAAAATAGGGGGGAAATGGTTCCCACCTCGTGGGGTTGTGAGCATTAAGTAATTCATGTGAAGTGCTCCATGCCTTGCACATTGCATAGTAAGAGCTAAGTGCTGTTAGTAAGTACTAACTGCTATTATTCTCATGACTACTACCCAGCCAGAATGACCCCGCAATGAACATTAAATGTAAAAGAGAGAGAGAGAGAGAGAGAGAGAGAGAGAGAGAGAGAAGTGTTTATATGGCTAGAAAATACTTCATTATTTGGAAAGGATGTTTCCTGTCTTTCTTGGCCTAACAATATAATTCCCTTTGCTTACTATTTATATTTTGTACCCAGAGTAACTAAGATTGAAATGTGTTGCTAAATGCCCATTGTTTCTTGGTGAAAGATCTTATTCATTTGGGACACTTCTTTCCAAGACAATCAGGAACAGAAATGCTTTGGGGGTCATTCAACCTCTTAGTGAGAGAGGTATGCACTTTTTAACATAGTTGCAAAGGAGAATCCTTTAAAGAGGCTTACCATTAAACTGCAAAATTGAAATCCTAAGTAACTAGCATGCAAAGATTTAATTAGCATGGTCTCATTAAAATAAATGTGTGACTTTTCTCTTCCAAAAATGACATTGCCTTTGAAAATACTTCCTGGAAATGAGTTAGGAAAAGGGGGGATTAAAGTTTGAAGGCAGTCATGTGATACTTGGGGAGTTTGTAGTTACAGGTCTTTCTGAGCCCTGCCCATTGTTGCTGGAGGACACCTGCTTATGTACCTGAATATCATATTCAAACAAAATAAAATAAAAATCTTGGACCTACCAGATTCTCCCATAAAATTCAATGTAAACCAAACTGCAGAAATCTTCTTGGGCTTTTGCTTTCTCATTTCTCATATTAAGGAAATCTATTCTATTATTACCTGAAGGATAGAGGATGTCTCAGTGGTAACCAAGCTATTTGACAGAGAGGAACCATCCCTAAATATTCACTATGATTTGTTAAACTCCAATCATTCGGGAAGACTCTGCATTGCTTTCAAGAGCTATAAATGCTCCCAGCCACACAGTCTATACTATACTTCTGATACTTTAATTGACAGTCCCATTTATTGATTCAAAATGGGGGGTTCTTTGGGAGCCTCAGTAACATGTGGGAGATAGTGTTTAGGGCACGGGCTTTAAAGCCAGGCTGTCTCTGAGTCCTGTTCCATCACTGTCTAGCTATATGTCTTGGGCAAGTTACTATTTCAATGCATGGTTTCCTCCGTATGGAAGGGACAAACAGCTTACCTCTCAGGGATGTTATGAGGAAAGCACCAAATGAGGGTTGGGTTTGGAAAGAAAGAAGGAAGGACAGAAGGAAGGAAGGAAAGAAGGAAGGAAGGAAGGAAGGAAGGGAGGGAGGGAGGGAGGAAGGGAGGGAGGAAGGGAGGAAGGGAGGGGCAAATGGAGTGAGAGAGAGAAAGGGAGGAAAGAAGGAAGGAAAGAGAAGGAAAGGTTGGGGGTAAAAAGAGAAAGAATGGAAGGGAGGAAGGAAAGAAAGTATGATGGAAGGGAGGGAGGTAAGGAAATCTGTTCCAGATAGTTCTCAAGAAAACCATTAATTTCCTTGTTGGAAGAGCAAACATTAACTTACATTTTTAGCACATGACTCTAGTTTTCTAAGTTGAGAACTCCAAAGGAAATTTATGATTGTTGAGATTCTACTATGTATCAGCTGCAGCTCAAGACTTGTACTCTCATCTAATCTGCACAGCACCCACATGAGGCAGGTATATAACCATGTCCTTCTAACAGATGAGGAAACCAAGACTCCGAGGGGTGGACAGTTTATCCAAGGCACCATAGGTAGTACCAGGATATGGACTTAGCTCTGTCTGCCTCTTGAGACCATAACTTTTCTTAAAAAAAAAAAAAAAATACTAAACATAGAATTTTTTTTTAAGCCGTGATCAAGTGTCTTGCTCTCAACCATAAGGAGTGCTGCCTACATGGGCGCCTTTAAAAGTAGAAACCCAGAAAAGAATCATCAAATGCCTAAAAGCCTGGAGCTGGAGAAGCCCTAAGACATCATCTAGATTTAGCCCAACCTCAACACTTACAGGTAGGGAAGATAGACAGCATGATCTGAGTTGGTGGGAAATGAGGACCCCCTAACTCTTGGTTCATTACTTCAGTCTCTCTACCATATTGCTTCTCAAACTACCTGACAATCAGATAGGGGTTCTGAGCTAGATAGCTTTAGGGCATGAGCCCTATGTCCTTGACTTGCTATCTTATTCAAGATCTTGGAACAAAGTGAAAAGCAGGTATGATACACTTTACACCATACACATATAGTCACTCACTATAGCTATTAATACATAGTAAATCTTTCATTAAGTAAGTCTGTAACTAAAGTTAGCTACACTTATACTCATGAGGCCTCTTTTATCTTGAATGCCCATTTCCAATTCCTACTAATTGTTCAAATACACTTTACATTTCCTACACTTGAATTTCTCTGCCCTTACAGAGTGTGCAAAACATTATCCATTATCAAATTAAGAGAAGCTTAATATATGCATTCTAAAAATTATACTTGTGATTTGGCCATGCTTATGTAGAATAGGTTAACTATGATCAATTCACTGCCACTTTAAAAAAAAGATCAATGAACATGATTAAGCTGACCTGACTTAATTTTTTGAAATAAGTTAGGCATCAGCATGATTGATTGGGCTATCCCTGATCTACCTAATCAAAGGTCAAGATGGAGGTTATTAAACAAGCTATTTCACTCTCCCTAAATTGAATGATGTTTTCTTATGCTTCTAATAAATGATAATTGATTATGGAGTAGTAGAGGCTAACATCCTTCAAAGAGGTTTAGTTCCTGCCCAAGTGATCAAGAATATAAATTTCAACTAATCCTACACTGAGTGAAGCAGTATGGGGTTCTGTAGTGTAAAGGATTGTGCATTTGGAGAGTAGAAATGGAGTCAAGTTGGCTTCGGAATATGTGACCTCACCTCTCTGAGGTACCTTCTATAAAATGAGAAGTTGTTTTAGATGTGCTAGGTGATCTCTAAGGCCTTTTCTAACTTTCACAGCTTGTATTTCTCTTATTTCACAGGGAGGCTAGCTTGTTTGCCTTTGATCAGTTGAAGCCAATTAAGAATCTGGAGTAGATGTTCTTCCCAAGGGTTCTTCCACAAGCACCTTTCCTCACCATGCCAAGCCACCAACTTGGATTTGGATTCATGCCTGCTGGCTGTGTCTGGGCTTTTGGCTTTTTAATTTCCTTCCTTCCTCCCTTCCTCCCTTCCTTCCTTCCTTCCTCTCTTCCTTCCTTCCTTTCCTTTCCTTTCTTTTCATTTCCTTTCCTCCCTCCCTCCCTTCCTCCCTCCCTCCTTTCTTTCTCTCTTTTCTTTCTTTCTTTCTTTCTTTCTTTCTTTCTTTCTTTCTTTCTTGTCTCTCTTCCTTTCCTTTCCTCCCTCCTTTCTCTCTCTCTCTTTTCTTTTCTCTTTCTTTCTTTCTTTCTTTCCTTCCTTCCTTCTAAACTTTCTTTTGTAATTTTTCAGTCCATCTAGTCCAGCCTTGCTCTGTTTACCGTGCCTGGCCAAACCTCCTGCAAGGGCTAATGTGCTGTCCATGCCTAGTCCTCTTAGGAGCTGAATGAATTGTGACCCCAGCTTCAATGCTTAGCTTGGAGACCAGCTGCGCCTTTGGGTTTTTCCCAGAGATGTTGGCCGACACTGCACCTGCAGTGTGATGGATTTGCCCTGGCCCAAAAGAGGAAAGAAAATGAGGGGGAATCAAAAGATCACTTGTGTACATCCTCTTCTTTGCACAGTAGTGCATTTGTACCACCCAAGTGTACCAGAGAATTTTTGAGACTTTATTAAGTAATAATAATAATAAATACAAGAAAGGAAAGAAAAAGAAAATAAAATAAACTAGAGAAAGGACAATCAAACTTTTCTCTGGGAACCAGGAAAACCATAAATATTTAAAGTGGTCAGATTAGGAAATGCTGAATTAGGGATCAAGGGGTTTGGGTTTTATTTTGTTTCTCTGCCAATTAACTAGGTCATCTTGGATCACTTAGGGGACCTTTAAGGTTCTGCCTTCCTTTAAAAGTAGGTCTTCCAAAAGAAAGGAGTATAAAATGAATTTTTCTAAATGCCATCCTTTTTTTTTAACTGCTCAAGTTTTCTTCAGAGCAAAGATTCACACTGTAATATAGTGAATCTCTAATTATAGGCTTTCACATGTGGAGTATTTGCCAGTAATATTTTAAAGTTGATATTTAATCATCTACTTATCAAATACTCCCATTAGCTTAGCATTATAACTGATATGATGCTTATTACATTTATATGTATTTCAGAGGTTGCAAACTGGCCACAGACCACAAAAGGCCTTGGAAAGCAGATGGTTTTTGTTTGGCCTGCATAGTTAACATTTTTGGATGCCTTTGGAGTGCAGGCACACTCCAGCTTTTTACATGACTGTGTTAGATTCAGTTGACTTCACCTACCTAGCCCCTGAAAGCACTGGAGTTTGAGAGCCTTGGCATAATCAAACTTGCTGCATCTCAGAAAATGGCTAGAAGGAATTTTCCATGACACCAGGAGAATGGGTTGGTAAGATGACTTCTTGAGGTGTTTCTTAGCCTGGGAAGCTGTGACTTCCTTTCCTCTCAACCTACTTACTGTAAGATAAATAAAATAGAACACAAAGTTACTAGACTCTTTCAAGGTCACCTAGGAAATTGGTGGTGAAGCCAAAATTAAGAATCTCTTCCCTGGTGTCCTCATTCTGTTGCTTGGCCCACTCAGACATGCTGCTGCACTGCTTGCTGATGAATAATGTGGACTCTCAGGAACAGTTCCTTATGCAAAAGAGCTTCACCAAGCTCCATTATGTCCTTGCAAGGGGATAGACTTTATTGTTTCCTTAATGCATTATGGAGACTATTATAGCTCTTCCTCCCATACGAACCCTCCATCTGTGATCACTAACACACACTACAGGGTGTTTTGCTTGGGATAATGTGTGAACAAGGAACATGATTTTGGGAAATGGTTGGAGAAAGAAATCTAAGATTCAGAAAGGGCCAGGGACCAGACAAAAGTCCAGGAAACTAATGTCTTTAAAAATAGTTCATGCAGGGATGCCTGGCTGGCTTAGTCAGTAGAGCACACAGCTCTTGATCTCGGACTCATGTGTTCAAGCCCCATGCTGGGTGTAGAGATTACTTTTAAAAAATGATTAAAAAAATAAAAAATAGTCCATGCAGTTTCAATATTCAGAATGTATTTGCAATGCCTTATTTCCTTCCCAAGGAAGATGAAATATACCCTCCATAAAGAATTTGCTGTGATCATTCTGTCTCTCTTTCTCTCTCTCTCTCTTTCTCTTTCTCTTTCTCTCTCTCTCTTTCTCTCTGTCTCTGGCCAGGCTGTTTTCAGAACTCGTAGTTGTTGATGTTACAAAAGGTACCCTCTATTGATTTCAACTACCTACTCCTTTCTTTCATACTCAAACCCATTAAAAAGACTCAGATCCAATGAGACATCAAACCTGTAAATAGTAATGTGTAACATCTATCAGGCACTCGCTATGTGGCAGGCCCTCTGCCAAAAGCTTTACATTTAACTTGTCATTCTAATTCTCTCACCACCCTTGCAAAGTAGGTTTTATGATCTTCATTTTCTAAAAAAAAAAGTTAACTGAGACTCAGAAAGAAAGCTTCAATAACTTGCCCAAGGTCACAGAACTGAATTTGAAACCAGGTTTGTCTCCAGAAGCCACACTCTTTATTGCTAAACTCCTCTTTCAAAAAGCTAATATAGCCTTTTGAGCCTAACAATCAGCCATGTGCACCTGAAGCAAAGTCATGCTGGCCTTCCACACAGGGAAATTACCTTTGGGAGGTCAATCCAGTGAATGGAGTCTACCTAGCTCTACCTTGCTCCCCTCCCCCCACAAGAGTGGCTACAGGGAGAATTTATAAGGAGACAATGTATTTTTTAACCAGAAGGAAAGCTTCATTGAACAAAAATCCCATTGTCCTATTATTAAGCCATGCCCAAAAGAAGCTAAGCAAATTTGAATGCTGCATTAGCTCTGGATCTATTTGGGGACCAATAGAGCTAAAAAATGATTTCTTTAAACATTACATATATAGGGTGAATTTGACCACCAAAAAAAGTATACATAAATGCACATGTCCTAAGAGGGCATTTTCATTTTCTAGGGGATCAAAAATTTAGCTTTTTATTGCTGTGACTACTGTCTATAAAAGGATGTTAATTTCTAGGTTGGAGGTTTGTATTTCATAATTTGCTTGCTTACATAGGGTTTTAATTTAGCACAGGGCCATATTTGGTCTCTGAATTTCTAACACTTAATTCCAATAATACTGGTTGAAAATGTAACAGAAATGGTAAAAAGAAACAATGACTTTTTTCCAAACACCTGTCATGCCCAAAGGTCTTAAAGAGATTTGCTTATTCATTACCTCCCAATACCCCTGCAGAGTGAGAATGAAATTTAATGGCAAACTTGATGAGGTTCCAGAGATTCAAATAAGTATCTGAGGGCTCACTTTGTGCTGGACTCTTTCCCAGGCTCTTTAGTTATCATAATTTTCATATATGAAGTATGTATAATTAGCCTTAATTTAGGCATAGAAAGTGAGACAGAATTCTCATAGTTGACACAGGGTAATACATCTAATAAGTGAATAAGTCAGAATCTGAATACAGATCACTGGATCCCCCAACACAGAATTATTTCTACAAACAGAGAGCTATCTGGGTTTTAGTATAACTAGAATTAACTTAATCATCATGTTATTGTGATTGCTTATTTCTTTCACCCAACTTTGTAAGAATTTAATGCATAAGGAACCAAACCCAAGTTATACTAAATACTGTGATTTTGTTAAACTGACATCCCATCTCATATGATTCTATGGGAAAATAGGGATCAGTGCCAAATTCACTTGATGGTTATGACCATGCTGTCCATTTCCCTTGGAATTTTATATTCAGTGCAGAGTGTCCCAAACATATCTTATTGGAAAAAGAAGTATCAAATGTAATTATGTAATTGTTTGTTTGAAATGCATCCCTTGCCAATACTGGGCCTTTAAAACCATGGTTTCTCACTTAAGGAATTGTTTCTTTAAACTGCCAGACTTCTTTGTGGAACATCATTCTGGTAATTAGTAGGACATTTTCTTCTCACATTTGACCGACTTAGTCCAGTAAGCCCTAGAACAAAACAATTCCACTAAAAAAATCTATACTGGCCATTTTTCAATTTGTTGCAGAATTTAAGATAATTAATTGGTATATATGTGACAAAGTAGGCCTGAAGTATAATGGTTTTACATTTTTTAATGATAAAAAATGACATTAAATTTGCCATCTTCCATTTTTAAGTATACAGTTCAGTAGTGCTAAATATATTCACATTGTTGTTTAGCAAAGTTGTCAAGCTTTTTCATCTTATAAAACTTAAATACCCAGTAAATACAAATACCCCCACTCCTTCCCACAACCCTCTGCAACCACATTCTACTTTTTGTTTCTATAATTTTGACTACTTTAGATACTTCATATGAGTGGAATCATATGGTATTGGTCTTTTTGTGATGGACTTATTTCATCCAGGATACTGTCCTTGAAGTTCACCCACATCATAGACGTGATAAAATTTCCTTCTTTTTTTAAGGTTGCATGATATTCCATTTTGTGTATATGTCACATTTTCTTTTTCCATACATCCACCAGTAGACATATGGATTGCTTCCATCTCTTTGCTATTGTGAACAGTGCTGCATTGAATGTTGGTGTGTGAATATCTCTTAAGATCTTGCTTTGAATTCCTTTTGATATATACACAGAAGTGGGGTTGTTGGATCATATGGTAATTATATTTTTAATTTATTGCAGAACAGCCATTCTACATTCTATAGTGGATGCATCATTTTACTTGTTATTTTCTGTTCTTTTAATGGTAGTCATCCTCATGGGTATGAAGTGATACATCACTGTAGTTTTGATTTGTATTTCTCTTATGATTAGTGATGTTAAGCGTCTTTTCATGTGCTTATTGTCCACTTGGATATCTTTGGAGAATTGTCTGTTGTTACAGAGTTATAGGAGTTCCTTATGTATTCTGGACATTAGTCCCTTATCAGATATATGATTTGCAGATATTTTCTCCTATTTTGTTGATTGCCTTTTCACTCTGTTGATTTTTTCCTATGATGTGCAGAAGTTTTTAAGTTTGATTTAGTCACATTTGCTATTTTTGCTTTTATTGCTTGTTTTTGGTGTTTAAGAAATCAGTGTTCTGAAGCTTTTCCCCTCTGTCTTTTCCTAGGCATTTTCCAGTTTTAGGTCTCACATTTAGGTCTTTAATTCATTTTGAGTTACTTTTTGTATATGATGGAGGGTAAGGGTCCAACTTCATTCTTTTGCATATGGATATCCAATAACAGTTGGCGAAAGTATCCTTACCTCATTGTGTAGGCTTGGCACAAAATTCCAAGGTCATTTGATCATGTCCAGGAGAATTTATTTCTGTGCTCTCTTCTGTATGTCTGCCTTTATGCCAGTACCATGCCATCTTGATTACTGTTGATTTATTGTATGTTTTGAACTCATGAAGGATGAGGCCTCCAACTTTGTTCTTTTTCAGGACTGTTTTGGCTCTTTTCAGGTTCTCATGAATTTCCATATGAATTTTAAGACTTTTTTTTTCTATTTCTGCCAAAACTGCTGTTGGGCTTTTAACACAGCTTACATTCAATCTGTAGATCACTTTAGGTAGGATAGACATATTAACAATATTAAGTCTTCCAATCCATGAACATGGGATATATTTCTATTCATTTCTATGTTTTATTCTTTTATGCTTTGTAGTTTTCAGTGCACAAATCATCCCCTTGGTTAAATTTATTCCCAAGTGTTTTATTCTTTTTGATGCTATTGTAGGTTGGATTATTAATTTCCTTTTTGGATTGGTCATTAATAGTATACAAAAACACAACTGATTTTTATGTATTTATTTTGTGTCCTGCAACTTCACTGAAATTGTTTATTATAACAGTTTAGGGGGGTTTTGTGACATCTTTAGGATTTTCTTCATGTGAAATCATACCATCTGCAGACAATTTTACTTCTTCATTTCCAATTTGGATGCTTTATTTTTTTTTCTTGCTTAATTGTTTTGACTCAAACTTCCAATACTAAGTTGAATAGAAATGGTTAAAGTGGTCATCCTTACTTTGTTCTTGATCTTGGAGGAAAAGCTTATACTCTTTCAACATTGAATATGATTTTAACTGTGGGCTTTTAATATATGCTTTTAGTATATTGAGGCAGTTTTCTTTCATTCCTAGTTTGTTGAGTGTTTTCACCATGAAAGGGTGTTGAATTTTGCCAAATGCATTTTCTGCCTCAACTGAGATGATCATGTGGGTTTTGTCATTCATTATATTAATATGGTCTATTACTTTGAATTATTTTCATATATTGAACCATGCTTACATTCTGGGTATAAATCCAACTTAGTCATGGTGTATAAACCTTTTAATATACTGTTGAATTCAATCTGCTAGTATTGTTGATGAGTTTTGCATCAATATTCATCAGGAACATTGGTCTGTAGTTTTCTTCTCTTGTTGTGATAATGGATTTACTTTTAAACACCATTAGTGAATAATTCCTGAGACATGCCTTATGTTTTAAACATATTAAATGGTTTAAGCATTCTTTTAAGCTTTGTTCTCTGGCTAAAAATGTCATGTTCAAAAATTAGGCTGGAAAATATGTTAAAAAGAATTCAGAATGGTACACAACTAGAAACATCTTAAAACACCTCCTTTTATGTCAAGGAAGTTTCATTCTCCACTCTCAAAGAAGCCAAATGCAGGTTTGGGGAAGGAAAAAGTCTTCCCTCTATGTTTGATATGGTATTTAACATTCTCAACTTGTGTGGTTTGTTTATTTATTTGTTTGTTTGTTTAAAGAGGTATGTGTATGTCAAACAGATTTGAGTACTGCAATGCAATTACTTCAAACCATATAATTTAAACTAAAATGGGGACATTACTTGTGACAATAATCGAAGTACAGCCCCATTAAAGATATTTTTCAGTAGCAACAGATGGTTTTGGGAGACTCACACAACTTCAGCACATATTTACTTTTAGCTATGTTTCCTTAAGTTCAGTCAAAACATAAATATTAATTGAAATTCCATCTCAGAGTTATGAAAAGTAGATTTATTCTTTGGGTTTTCTATTTTGAATTAAGATTAAGCAATAACATGTGGCAGAAATTTACTTAACAGAAAACTTACTGTGGTCATTGTACCTCTTTTAGGATTACTCTGAATGGAAACAAAAAGAGGAATAAATTTGTGGAGGCAATGATATTTGGAAAATTATTGCTCTCTGAGGTATGTTTTTATTTTATGGATTTTCCTGATAAAAGTCAGAATCAGGTAATTTTATAATGTTGAAAAGTTTTGTACATATATAATATATGGTAAAGGAACCAGATTAGGGTGAGGGGAATGCCAGTGTTGCCTCTCCACACGGAAGAGAAAGTATCCAGCATCAGCATTATGCAACACATCCATTTCCTTCTCCTACCTCCAAATGCCAAATATGGATCAGGTGATTTTTTTTCTAAATACCATCTTGTTAGACCAGTAACTTGGTTTGCATATTTTCTAAAACAACAACAAAAATATAGCACTTTTCTTTCTTTCTACTAAAATATGACAAATAACAGAACTTTTAGGACTGGCTATTTGTATCAGTTTGCCTCTTGGTCAATCACAAAGAAAACTGTATTTTGCAAAGTTCAAAGATAATAGCACCAAATACAAACCGAAAGCTTGCTATGTGTTGGACACCAGGCTTCAAGTACATTATGTGCTGTATTTTATTGAATCCTTACAGTAATTTTAGGAGGCTAAAGAAAACACCATCCACTAAAGTACTTCAATACTTAAAGCTGAAGTTCAATATAGAAAAACAAATGTAAGGAAACATGTAACTGTACATTTAATATCTTAGTAAGTAACTGCCTAGTTTTGAGAAAGCAAGATAGACCATGGATCCACAGTGGCTTTTTATACCTGATTGGAATCCAGAAAACTAGAACCATTAACTGCTAATATTATCTTTTATAAGCAGGTAAGCAATACATACTTGACCTCAGAAGACCTCATTCAAACCATTAGATTATGACAGAATAAGTCAAATGTCCCCAGCTTTCCTTCATTTACCTATTCTCCAACAACCACTAGTTAGCTAGAACTAATATGGATAAGAGATATAGTAAGATGTCAATAAATATAATTAACTTCTGTGAACATTTAATATCTGTCAAGCACTACACTAAGAGCTTTATATCAATTCCTTGAATTCTCTCAATAATCCTAATGACCAAACCCATTTTATATAAAGAAGCTGAGGCTTCAATGTATTAAAGAACATATCCCCTCCACTAAAAGAAACATATCCAGTATATCCATGCTTTATAACTCCTAAGTGGCTAGTGACATTCCCATGAGATTGGTGAAATTAAATGTGTAAATACATTTGTGTTTTTCATGAAGACCAGTGGTAATAGTGGGGTAAAGTCCTTTGACTGTTTTATTCAGTCCAAGATTAGCTGTGACCATTAGAATATAAGAAAAACTGACATTTTCTTTTTTTTATGTTTATTTATTTTTGAGAGAGAGAGAGAGACAGAGTGTGAGTGAGGGTGGGGCAGAGAAGGAGGGAGACACAGATTCCAAAGCTGACTCCAGGCTCTGTACTATTAGCACAGAGCCTGATGTGGGACTCGAACCCAAGAGGTGTGAAATCATAACCTGAGCCAAAGTTGGACACTTAACCAACTGAGCCACCCAGGTGCCCCTGATATTTTCTTTTTGTAGTTGAGTTAGATTAATTTTTTGCATAAGAATAATTGAGCTAGAATAGCATTGACTGATAGGTCTTCAGAGTATACGATTTGGAAAAGAAAAACTTCTGAAAACAAATAAAAACAACTATTAAAATATAAAAAACTAAAAATGAATTTTGAGTGTTTTATAAACTGCCTTTCATGTTTTGCATTTGACCTTTTGATTCTTCTTGGAGGCTTAAATAGGCAATTTCTCAAGTCAACTTTGTTTTTAAAGAAATGATATCTGTGTGTTTTTCTGAGTGTCCCTGGTGTGTGTGTGTGTGTGTGTGTGTGTGTGTGTGTTTGAGGGTTTTACCCAATTAAATTGTAAAAGTGGTAACTAATTTTAGTGTAAGAAGGAAAATATAGGAAAGTATACTGTAATTTAAAAGCTTGTGTAGTTGTTTTGAACATTCTGTTAATAGATTTGTGATTATGCCTTTTTAGT
This sequence comes from Panthera uncia, assembly GCF_023721935.1. Lineage (NCBI taxonomy): Eukaryota > Metazoa > Chordata > Mammalia > Carnivora > Felidae > Panthera > Panthera uncia. Next base: position 44,024,425 of record NC_064816.1, read on the forward strand.
AGACAAAAGAAAGTCTGTAATGTAGCAAGTATATGGAAAAAACATAACATCTGTCCTAATCTAATTTTCAGGCACATCTCCAGACTTTGATTTGGCTGAAGTAACTTCTACCACAGAGCTGTGGGCATGCCTGGGATTGAGAAACACAGTTAAAAGACTCCCAGTTGCTTCTTGCCTTTTGAAAACTTCTGAAAACCATCCCTTCAGACTCCAGAATTGTACCCATCTCAACCAAGACTTTGCTTGAATGTTTACATTTTCTGCTTCCTATTCTACCTATCACTATTTAGCATTCACCTTTTGTTAAAATTTCGGAGTGTCAGGATTGAGCTTGCTCAGCAAGCCAGCATGGCTAGAATGAGCTTTGTGTTAGCAGCTTGCCAATTGGTGCTGGGCTTGCTAATGACTTCATTAACTGGGTACTCCCTACAAAATAGTGAGTGTCCACAACTTTGTGTATGTGAAATTAGGCCCTGGTTCACCCCGCAATCCACATACAGAGAAGCCACCACTGTTGATTGCAATGATCTCCGCTTAACAAGGATTCCCAGCAACCTTTCTAGTGATACTCAAGTGCTTCTCTTACAGAGCAATAACATTGCAAAGACCGTGGATGAGCTCCAGCAGCTTTTCAACTTGACTGAGCTAGATTTCTCCCAAAACAACTTCACAAATATTAAGGAGGTTGGGCTAGCAAACCTGACCCAGCTCACTACTCTACATTTGGAGGAAAATCAGATTACGGAAATGACTGATTACTGTCTGCAGGACCTCAGCAACCTTCAAGAACTCTATATCAACCATAACCAGATTAGCACTATTTCTGCTAATGCTTTTTCAGGCTTAAAAAATCTTTTAAGGCTCCACTTGAACTCCAATAAATTGAAAATTATTGATAGCCGCTGGTTTGATTCAACACCCAACCTGGAAATTCTCATGATTGGGGAAAACCCTGTGATTGGAATTCTGGATATGAACTTTAAACCCCTCTCAAATTTGAGAAGCCTGGTTTTGGCAGGAATGTATCTCACCGATATTCCTGGAAATGCCTTGGTGGGCTTGGATAGCCTTGAAAGCCTGTCTTTTTATGATAACAAACTGGTCAAGGTCCCCCAACTTGCCCTGCAAAAGGTTCCAAATTTAAAATTCTTAGACCTCAACAAAAACCCCATCCACAAAATCCAAGAAGGGGACTTCAAAAATATGCTTCGGCTAAAAGAACTAGGAATCAACAATATGGGGGAACTTGTTTCTGTGGATCGCTATGCCCTTGATAACTTGCCTGAACTCACAAAGTTAGAAGCCACCAATAACCCCAAATTATCTTATATCCACCGCTTGGCTTTTCGAAGTGTTCCTGCCCTGGAAAGCTTGATGTTGAACAACAATGCCTTGAATGCTGTTTACCAAAAGACAGTAGAATCCCTTCCCAATCTTCGTGAGATCAGTATCCATAGCAACCCCCTGAGGTGTGACTGTGTCATCCACTGGATTAACTCCAACAAAACAAACATCCGCTTCATGGAGCCTTTGTCCATGTTCTGTGCCATGCCACCTGAATATAGAGGGCAGCAGGTAAAGGAAGTTTTAATCCAAGATTCAAGTGAACAGTGCCTCCCAATGATAGCTCATGACACATTCCCAAATCATTTAAACATGGATATTGGCACAACAGTTTTCCTAGATTGTCGGGCCATGGCTGAGCCAGAACCCGAAATTTATTGGGTCACTCCTCTTGGAAATAAGATAACTGTGGATACACTTTCAGATAAATACAAGCTAAGTAGCGAAGGTACTTTAGAAATATTTAACATACAAATTGAAGACTCAGGAAGATATACTTGTGTCGCCCAGAATGTTGAAGGGGCTGACACACGTGTAGTGACAATTAAGGTTAATGGAACCCTTCTGGATGGTACCCAGGTGCTGAAAATATATGTCAAGCAGACAGAATCTCATTCCATCTTAGTGTCCTGGAAAGTCAATTCCAATGTCATGACATCAAACTTAAAATGGTCATCTGCCACCATGAAGATTGACAATCCTCACATAACCTATACTGCCAGGGTCCCGGTAGATGTTCATGAGTACAACCTAACACATCTGCAGCCTTCTACAGATTATGAAGTGTGTCTCACAGTGTCTAATATTCATCAGCAGACTCAGAAGTCATGTGTGAATGTCACAACTAAAAATGCCGCCTTTGCACTGGACATTTCTGATCAAGAAACAAGTACAGCCCTTGCTGCAGTAATGGGGTCCATGTTTGCCGTCATTAGCCTTGCATCTATTGCTGTGTACATTGCCAAAAGGTTTAAGAGAAAAAACTACCACCACTCATTAAAAAAGTATATGCAAAAAACTTCTTCAATCCCACTAAATGAGCTGTACCCACCACTCATTAATCTCTGGGAAGGTGACAGTGAGAAAGACAAAGATGGTTCTGCAGACACCAAGCCAACCCAGGTTGACACATCCAGAAGCTATTACATGTGGTAACTCAGTGGATATTTTGCTTCTGGTAGTAAGGAGCACAAAGACGTTTTTGCTTTATTCTGCAAAAGTAACAAGTTGAAGACTTTTGTATTTTTGACTTTGCTAGTTTGTGGCAGAGTGGAGAGGACGGGTGGATATTTCAAATTTTTTTAGTATAGCGTATCGCAAGGGTTTGACACGGCTGGCAGCATCTCTAGGCTTCCAGTTTGTGTTTGGTTTTTATTCTTATCATTATTATGATTATTATTATATTATTATTATATTATTATTATTATTTTGTTTTAGTTGTTGTGCTAAACTCAATAATGCTGTTCTAACTACAATGCTCAATAAAATGATTAATGACAGGTTGGGGTTCCCTGTGCTTTTACCAATAGCATGACCCCTTCTGAAGCCATCAGTAGAAAGTACAAAGTCCTCCAAAAAGCTAACACAGTTGTGAAGCAGCATTGAACCTTTTGTAGCAATCTGGTCTACAGACTTTTTAACTCAAGAAGCTAAGGCTAGACTTGTTACCTTCGTTGAATGATGTTAGTTGACTGTACTGTAATGTTGTATCAACTGAATTGAATGTTTGCCTTTGAACAATGACTTTTCCTTTTTTGTAATAGTTAAAGAGGCTTAGAACAAGCTAACAGGCAATAGAAATATGTATATCAGATTTTTTATGTAACAATCTACATGTTAATTGTTACCTTATTCTTTTTATCTTTAGTAGACACTTTTAAAAGAAAAGACAATTTTGTTGTGTTTAACTCACCAACATGTGGTGTATAATGAAGACAGAACTATAATAAATTAGTTTTGTTCTGATTTTTTTAGAACACTTGCAATAATATATCATTTATAGTTCTTGCTAGTGGCAGTGGTGATTATTTTTCACATCCCTAATACAAACAACCAAAATAAATCAACTATAGTGTGATGCTTTTTAAAACTAGGCCCTAAAAGTTTTGAATTCTTTTTCTAAGGGAAGAAATATCTATTTTAGTGAAGATATTTTAATGAAAAGGATTTCTATATCTTGAATATTACTGATCAGAACTAATGGAGGGAAGCATTCTTATGAACAAAAAGGCATATTACTGTATCCAATACGTAACTAAACGTGATTTGAAAAAAAAGAGATATACACACTGATGAAGTGATAGATATGTCACATTTTTTTTGTAAGGGTTTTGTTAAAATCCAAATTTTTTTACTGGTTTCCATGCTCTCCATCAAAGTCTAAAATATGCAGCTATGCAGTATTTCAAAATGTATTACATGCTATTCCTTTTTTCATGGCTATCTATATGCTTAGACCCATATTAAAACCCATATATCCATGTGGAAAAATCTGCTGAGACAAGTAAATGATTACTAGAAAACAGAACAATTTCTGTACATTTGGCATTTTTCAGCCAACTAACATAGACAGTTTGGCAGAATTAAGTGTATCTGGAAAACGTGTGTGTGAAATTTAGGACAGAAAAAGCTAGATTTAGGTAAAAGGTCAGTTCCACAAAGTGTGTGTGTTGGAGGCGGGGGTGGGGGGCGGGGGGCGGGAATTGAAGGTATAGTTAGAGAAAGAAACCATTTGAGAATGCAGATTAATAATGCAGAGAAATAAAGAGAAGCTTCTCCAGATGGCACCTGCTTCCAGGACACGCCATCACACCAGGAATGATAAGATTGTAAAAAGGGACAGAGAGCCAGGAGGTGCCAGCTGAGCAAAAGCAGGAAGAAGGGAGCAGAAAAATACACGCAAGTGAAGCAAGCTGAAAGGATTTCTTTCTTTGTACCATTCCTTGTTTCATGAATCATTTAGAAAAAAAGATCATCATTTTTTCCCCCATTTCTAAGGGGGGGGGGGACTTTTTCATATGCTGTAGCAAGTGAGCTGTAGCAGAAAAACGAGTGTCTGAGCTACAAGCATCTCTTCCCACGGCCTTTGCTTCTTGGTGAGAAAAATCTATGCCCACAGAACTGTAACTTGCCCTGGTCAGACTCTCCTGCCCCCTGAGAACTCTACTGCTCTGGGTCCAGCAGCTTTCCAGATTCCTCTGCAGAGCTCATCGCTTACAGTTCTCAACAACCTCTGGTGCTATATGGCTTCAAAAATGCACTATATCCTCAAGTTCTCATTTACTCAGGACAAAATTCAGCACAAGGGCAGAACCGGGAGGTCCAGAAAGCTTCTACATTGTTGTTATTACCAAGTACACGTAGGAGACAGAGAAGTGAAGTTGCCGGGGATGCAACCAAAGTTGGGGAGTTTCCTGTTGGGGGAATCTTGTTTTCAAATATCTATAGAGAGTAGTACACCATCTAACAAATTCTCCGGTACTTCTGCAAACAATGAAGGGAGAGGCACTAAAGCATTAGGCCTAGAGCAGGGAGGAAAGAGGGGGCATAATTGGTACTATAAAGCAATGATTTGAACCTGGCACGTAATCAGCACTCAAATATTAGTGGAATATATGAAGGAAAACAACCATGTCTCTACTCTGAATATATACCAAGCACCAGGGAATCCAAGTGTTTTGGTCAACTATGTTTGCCAGGCCAGCTTGGGGGAAATAATCCCTTTTAACTTTTCCTCCTCCAATAAAATATTTTTGAGCTTATTTTTCCTTGTCTGTGCTAATTGGGTTGGTTTTCAGATGAGAAAAAGCAAAATGGCATGTTACTTTTTTCCCTAGCCAAGTATTTCTTCATTTGTGCTTAATTTAATTTGATACGTTAGCCGGTGAAATTAGGCATCCAAGTAGTTCCTAATTGATAATGGAGGTTATATCACCTCCAGTGAAGTGACTATTACAGGTCACTTTCTAATTTCATATTTTCCTTTTTGCTTCCTGTTGCCCTCAGGACATTTAATATATCTCTAACCTGATTTTACAAGGTTATTTTTGGAGTTTCTTAAAACAGACATTCTCAAATTTGCCTGTTTAATTAATGACAAATGGAACTGATGCCATGAATATAAAAAGAAATGCAATGTTTGAATATCAGTTTTTCTAATTTGGCTGTGTGTTTAGCAAAAAGGAATCCTCTCCATCCATTTTTTAGCAAAACGAATACTACCAAGGTCCATTATTTTCTCATGTGGTTTTCTATTTATTCATTTATTCATTTGCTAAAAACACCACAATCAACTGTACTTGCTGCTTGCTTTCTATCTCTGCATTCATCTTCCAAAGCATTTTCTTTGCTTCATTACTGTTTTTATTAGTGGGGGGACAAAAACATTTTTTATCTGCAGGAAAACCATACTTTCTGCCTTACTCGCCATTGAAAAGGGGAATTTACTTCTGACGCATCCTAACTATAAGTGACAACGCTTTCTCCACCTCAATTCTTTCACCTCCTACCCAGGTTGCAAATATTAACTTTATTAACTAGGATTAACTGGAGGGAAAATGTTTCTTTAAAGATGAATTTTAGGATCACCCTCCAGAGCTGTGGGATGATCTTGGCCAAAAATCTCTGCTTTCATCTGAGATGGGCAGGGTTTCTCTGTCCTTTCCTCCTGCCCCCCATATGCACTGGTCAACTCCTCTCTGAATTGTAAGTCGGGAACTTAGGACCTATGGTAAAAATACGGAGATGCTAATGGAACTCATTATTTTTGTACTTGCTGGTTCAGCATTACCCAGCACAGGTTAACAGAACTAAATGGGGTTTTTTGTATTGTAGAATTCCTCGGAGACTTGATGGCACTAATATAAAGTACATAGCATTTCCCACAGCCATTTACCACTGGCATATCTCAGGGTACTATTCTGTCCTAAAGACCCTGAGAAGTTGAGGATTTAACTTAATCCCCAAAATCATTCAAGTGAATTGGGTATTATTCTTTCCAATTTACAGATGAGGAAACTAAGGCCCCCTGGCATAGTCATTTGTGTGACACCATAAAGTGGATGATCATGATGGGGCTCTTCGCTTCTTGTTTCCTCTTCCCCTGTCCAACCCCCTTCTAAAGTGGGGAGAGAAGCATCTGAAAGGGCAGAGACCAGAGGTCACAGGGCACACGGTGAGTAAGGCAGAGAAAGAAAGCAAAGGAGAGCTAATGAGAGAGGACACTGAAAGCTTTATGTCTTAAAGCGCTTCTCTCTGCTTCCTGCTTCCTTCCTTGTCCCTTCTCCCTTAACAAGCTTTATGTGCTGGAGATCTGTGAACTACACATCAAAACTGTTTGCAGCAGGCTAAATTTTAATTCTAATCTTCATTTCTCCCTATACTCTCCTCTCTGTTACCTGTGCACATAATTAAAGTTTTAAACATTTTTGTACAGGAGATTCAAAGCTCATTCCTTAGCAGTAAACCATAGAAGGCTAATGTAAAATCAACGACAAATTCATTGTTTAGCTCAAAAGCTCATGTGGGGAAATGTAAAGTTCATGTAATTGGGCAGTTGTAAGGGTGGTGTCTGACATACCTAGAAACACATGGCTTTTGTATAATCCCCAAGTTTCTGGAATTTGTAAGATATTTATATCCAGGAAACTTCCCTCAAATAGTCCATCTGGAAACTATAAAGCCTTAAAAAGTTGTCTTTTCCATTTCTTGTTTTAATAAATGCAATAGCCTCCCCAACATGTCCCATTGTTCGTTATATACTACTTTTTTATGAACCAAAACCAGTCTCATGCTCCTCACTAAAGTAGCTCTGGGCACAAGATGGGTCAGACATCGCCACTTTTCTCCTTTCTTCCTTGGCCTCATTCTCCCAGAGGATTAAAATGACAAGGTAAATTTCATCCTGGGCCCTGAGAGAATGGTCATGAGTTCCCAATAAGGGGGATGTCCTGAATTAAGTACTATTTTAATGCATCAGTCTTCATGTTAGCATGTCTCACTGATATAAACAGAAAACAGGATACTCATAAGGAAAGGAAAACAAACCATTTACAATAGTGACTTCTGAAGGAATAAGGAGAAAAATCACTGTGTATATAGGTCTCCTTTAAGAACTTCACATAGATCATTTACTTTTAATCCTCTTATTTGGTCCAGGAGGTGAGTACTATTGTCCTTAGAGATGATAAAAATGTATACTCAACCTTAGAGACACAAGCAACTTACCTGAAATCAGCTGGTATGAAGCAGAATTTAAATTCCAGGTCTTTATGACTAAAACTTGCAGAATTTCACTTATAAAATGGTCTGCAAGCTAAATATGGATCAGGAGTGTAGAAGAGAGCCCCAAAGTCAATTTGGCCTTGAGACAGAAGGGAAAAAAGGAGCAAAGGGAGGTAATGCCCAGCAGTGAGGCCTCAGAGTCCCAGGGGTCTAATTTAAGGCCCAAACCTGAGATCAATACATGGAAATAACAGCAAGCCAAAGAAAGGAAAAGATAAAGGACAACTATTTAAAGTGTGTGACAATATGTGCATACAAATAAAATGCAGTATCTGCATAAAAATGGTGGAGTGGGTTAGAAGTGTGAGTAGGTATCATAAGTTGCTACCATAAGTGTTACACACTTGGTATGTTCCACATAGGCTAAGCACTTGACCTATACCATCTCATGTAACATTTAATAACTTTATGAGTAGGTATATTTTTCATGTAGAGAAACAGCCTCAGTTCATCACTCATTAGTGATGAAGTCAAGGTTTCAACCCTGGCTGTCAGATTCCAAGGCCCCAGATTAAACACTAGACTACTGTCTAGTTAATAGGCACTCAAACTACTAGGCTGGTCATCTCATTTGCTTTATTGATGTATTTCTTCTAGGAGAGTTAGGAGCAAGAAGAAGCTCCTGACCTGTCTAGGAGCTTTCATGGACCTTCCTACAAAACATGTTTTGTTTTTTGGGTTTTTTTTTTTTCTTAAAATGTTTGTTAACATAGAATTAATGCCACAGAATTAGATAAGAGGTAAAATACTTACTCAATCCTTTTCTTTTGTAACCTGTAAAGTTAGTCACATTTTAATCATCTCTCTGATCTGTTTTTTAAAGCTATAGCACAGTGTTCAGAGCAAAGACTTGTTCCGACGCCCAGGGTTATCTAATCTTAACTTTCCTGTAAATCATTCCAGGGTATGGGGTGCAGGGAGAATACCCTCCCTAGAGAACTGTTAAAGTGACGAGCTTTACACCTAATCCCATATTTTTGTGATCTTTATAGCCCTTAATTACAAAATATATTACTCTCTGGGGCTCCTGGGTGGCTCAGTCAGTTAAGCCTCTGACTTCAGCTCAGGTCATGATCTCATGGTTTGTGGGTTCAAGCCCTGCATCAGGCCCAGTGCTGACAGCTCGAGCCTGGACCCTGCTTCAGATTCTGTGTCTCCTTCTCTCTCTGTCCCTCCCCCACTCACACTCTGTCTCTCTCTCTCTCTCAAAAATAAATAAAAATTTTTAAAAACTAAAAAAAAAAGAAAATATATTACTATCTATCTTCTAAGAGGCAAACTGTTTTAAATGTCCCCATTCTATTGATGAAATTGTGCCAAGAAGGCCACTGTGACTATTAACTAAAAAACATGCTCCCATGTTATTTTTCTTCTTGTTAAAACATCACACACTTAAAACAATGCTTGATTTCACCTAATTTTATTTTAACCGGGTTAGGTGTATTCCCCTCCTCCACATCAGAAAATGGGTCCTATCTGCCATTCATTTTGAAATGGTAGTTTTCTACTCTAATTATAAGGGTAATATATGTTCACTATAGAGAATCTGGAGAAAAATATGTATGAAAAAACCAGCATATAATTCCATAATTCCAAACAAAACAAGTGAGATTTTGGTGTACTTTGTTCTACTCTTTTACCCATCTGCACATATATTCATATATGAATACATACCTATAATTATAAATATACCCATCTTTATGAATATAGAATTAGAATCGTGGTATATATAATTTGTATACTGGGTTCTTTTTCTATCACACAAAGAAGTAAACATTTTTCCATATTATTAAAATTTTCTGGAAAGCATGATGTTAGAATCTATGTAATGATCTATTATATAGCTATCCAGTAATTGAACAATTCCTTCTTTTGGGGGGCATTTCACCTCTTCTATGTCAAGCCCCAGAGGCACGAAAATGAGCCTACTGTGCTCTTGCTTCCCAAGGCACAGTCACAGAGGAAGATGGACATCTTTATAAATGACTACCCAGGATGAGGACTACCACCAAAAGGATGAAATGATGGCACAAAAGCACAAGGAAGAAGAGCCTCGGTCAGGCTGGGAACTCAAATGTCAAATCTCACAATTTATGCTCAAACTTAGAAGATGAGGTGAGTGTTTAACAAGCCATCCTGCAAAGGGAGGGCATCTCAGGCAGAGGGGGCAGATCCCCCTGACTGCAGAGTGTCCGAGGACCTGGCAGAAAGCTTCCAGAAAAACTGGGGATTCTGAAAGCATTCTAATGATGGGGAAGAGCCTACCAAAAACTTAGAGTAACTAAATAGGACGCTGAGGTAGGAGAGAAGAGATAGCAAGGTTTTGTGCAAAGGTGAGAGGGAGAGGCTGAGTAATACAAGGATGCTATGGGCCCCAGAAAGAGCTTTGTTTCTGATTTAATTTTTTGTAGCCATTCCATGTCATCCCTGGGGAGGTACTTTCCTGGTGAGATAAAAGAAACTTATAAGAGCAGCTAGATAAACCTCCCATGACCTGGGGCCTCAATGTGGAATCTGAGCTGTGGTAATATGTAAAACCCAAGTTTTAAACAAATGAGAGATAGCACAAATTTCTTACCTCGATCCCAGTCAGTGGCCTGCAGTCAGTACAGGTTTCCTTTGGTGTCTGTGGTGTCAAAGAAATAGGAAGTGTGTGGTTAGAAAATGGAAACTGATTATGTGGGGTTTTAAAGTACAAATTAATCCTCTGTTTAACTTGCTCCTTGCCCACTAAATACAGATATTTCTGGTTCACTTGCTTAGAAAAAAAAATCTGAGTTTTTAGTGTTATAACAAGATCTCATGCTGGGAATAGCAATAAAGGACAAGCCATAGTTTGATACATCTACTCCCAAATTCACACACCTCACCCTCTTTGTTCCCAAAAGTAAAAAAGGTGAGAGACATTGTAGTGTAACCTAACACAAAATAGTTATGAATGTAGAATCTATTCCTACAGGATTTCCTTTGGATTCTTAATTTAGTTAACTCCTGAGAATAGAAATTCATGATAACAAGAAGGATTAGCACAAATGTTTCTTTTCCCTAATTCTGCTTTTAACAAGTATATTTGTGGACACAATACTTAATGGTGTTTTTATCATTGGGAGATTTGTCCAGGCTGCTTTCAGAATCCATCAACCCACCCTGTGAATTATTGGTCTCTCTCTGGACAAAGATTCAAATAACCACTCTACAGATAGCTTCATTCCATTCCTTTTCCCCAGACAGACAATGTAAGTTATAGTTAGCTTCCCATTAGAAGCATATATTGAGACAAGCAGTGTTGTAGACAATGAAAAACACTGGACAATCCAAAAGTCAATAGAGGTTTATTGAATGAATGAAGTCATTCATAACTTTGACTGTGGAGTGAATAACAAGTTTTTGCTAGAAGCAGATTCATCTTCGTAGTTAGATTTTGTTTTGTCTAGTAATAGATTTTTAGACTGCTGCAGACAGCAAGCTGGCATTTGGTTGATTTGGGAAACAGATAGCATTTCTTTCTTTCTTTCTTTTTTTTTTTTTTTCTTCTGTATCGAGGCCTGGGAATTTTTCCCCTAACGTCATTCCAAATTTGTGGAAATCATGCAACTGAAGGACATCTGCTTACGCTGAGCTACTTGTGGTGACCCAGGATTGTTGGGATTTGTGTTTAGCCCCCAAGCTGCCATCCTGAACACACAACAAAACAGCTCACATTCTTCTGGGTATATAACAATTGTCATTGGGTTTAGTAGCTTCAAATACTCCCTATGCAGATGCGTACGTGTTCTTTATAGTTTAGTGAAATATACTTTCCCAATCCCTTTGGATTGGGAAACTCTGAAACCTTTATTCAAAACAGCACAGCCATCCTTTTTGTTTTATTTTTTTCCAGAAAAACTTGCAAGAAGAACTTGCACTCCCTCATGTTCCATAACTACCAATGACTCCACTGAGGAGGTGTTTGGGAAAGAGTATTGACACTTTTTTCCAAAAGAGGAATCAAAAAAAAAAAAAAAAAGTCACACAGCCATCACAGAAATGCTAGACACTGGGGACAGTATAGACTGAAAACCGCTTAGGTGCAGAGTGCACAGACATCTGCCTCCCTCCCTAAAAGCTCTCTACCATGTAACCATGGCAGGAGTGGAGAAAGGACAAATCAAAGTTTGCTAAAAGAAGAACCTTTTAAACTGATCTTTTCCCTTTCCATTTCTCATTTCCTCTAAGCAAAGCTTCTGACACTGCTGCAATTACTCCAAACCTGTCTCATTTGGGTTCCCTTCCTCACAGGCAACACATATTCTGGGGAGTCAAGAGAACTCCAGGTTAGACCTAGAAGAGTGGAGGCAGGTTTTCTTTTAAGTTGTCCCAGTCAGTTCCCCGGGGAATATGAAAAGGAAAATTCAGAGCAAAAGTTCTTTCCATGAATTCAAAAAAATTGCACATGGTTGGCGTAGGTATCCCTTGGCTATTCCTCTCAGAGATCAGAAAATGAATGACAGGGTCTAGTATAGCCCGCAGTCACAGCCAAATGGGTTGAATGATTCAATCCCACCCCTAGTCTTGTGATGCTTCCTCTATGAAAAGCATTAAGTTCTTATGTTTTCTAACTCACAACCTTCAATTTTTACATCCTTGCTTCCTCTCAGCACTGTGGCCACACTACAATGCTTTTCAGATCCTTGATCATACCTTTCCACCTTCCCTTCCCTAGAACACCTCCTCTTCTTTCCTTACCTAATCCTCACTCTCTCCTTGCATCTTCCTTAGAAAAGGCTCCCCCAAACCCTCAGATTAAGTTAGTTCAGCCTGTTATACCTTCTCTCATAAGCCTGTTTTTCCCTTCTTAGCAATTGTGAAGGCTGTTGACCTCAACCACCAAGAGAAAATACCAGGAGAGGAACCATATCCTTATTCACTAATCCATCTCCAGAATCTTAACTGTTATTTTCTCCTTTCCTCCCCAACCAAATAATGAGTAAATATATGTCCAACTTTTGCCCCAAGGACTGAGCACTTAGGAAACAAAATTTTATGAGTAGCCTTTCAAACTCTTTCCACTTATTCCAGTTCTTCTAAAATTCTGCCCCCACCCCACCCCCTAATAGGATTTCTATTTTTCTTTAGAGAGCACAGAGAGTCTTTGTACTAGTTTTCCATGAAAGACATAACAAAGAACCACAGACTGGGTGGCTTCAGCAGAAATTTATTTCCACAAAGGTCTGGAGACTAGACATCTGAGGTAAGGTGTCAGCAAGGTTGGTTTCCTGTGAGGCTTCTCTCCTTGGCTTGTAGATGGCTGTCTTTTCCCTGTGTCTTTTTCATGGTCTTCCCTCTGTGTCTGTGTCCCAAATCCCTCTTTTCATATGGACACCAGTCATACTTGGCTTAGGGCTCACCCTAAATTACCTCTTTAGAGGCCCTAAGTCCAAATACAGCCACATTTTGAGGGACTGGGGGTTAGGTTCCAATATTCGAATTTGGGGGATATACAATTCAGCCCACAACAGTCCTCCTTGGGAGGCTTGCTTGGATGGATAAATACAATTAGCCAGCTGTCACTGTGAACTCTAGGTAGAGCACATTCTTCACACTGACATACAAAGTGAGTTTTGCTTTCCTCATTCATCAGGTGGGTGCCTCTGACCTGATGGCATCTCCTAGAGGCTTAGTGAGAAATGAACGTTGGAGGAACCTTCACAGATCATTTAGCTTAACACTCTTACAGATGGATAAACTGAAAAAGATATCAACCTGGCCAAGATCTCCCAAGCAGTGAGTGTAGAAACTGAAACTGACTTTCAGAAATAGGAAAACTTAAGCTTTGCCCCCAGACTTTCCTACCTTGCATTACCAGGATAATTGCTTCAGGTTTATTTCATTTAGTCTGTTGAGGATGAATAATCTGTGGTCCTATTTAGTTCTGATTATGAAAATCTTACTTTTAGCTCCTATAATTATGTGGAAAATTCCTTTCTGTTTTTATCCCCCAACATCTTACCCAAATACAGTATGTGGAGAAAAAACACAGGGAGCACCTCCCCAAGGCCATATCTATTCTTCTTAAAAAGAGACATTTATTCAAAATATAGGAACTTAATTTTTTTCTGCCATCTTGTGAAGCAAAACAATGGCAAGACAGAAATAATCCATCATAATCTTTTCAAATACCAAAACCCTCTGCTTCCCATGCAGTCATTTTTAACCTGGGCCATGACTGGAAATGATAGCTGTCATAGAGAAAAGAACTATTAATCCAAAAAGACTCAGCTCTTACATATAGAATCCCCAAAATCAACTTAAATTCATGAATCATAAAATGTATCTAACATGTCACCAAATATTCCCAGGCTCAAGGCTCCAAGGCTCTTAGAATCTCACTATAAACACTTCCTGAGAAATTTCAATTTAGGCTGAAACAAGGTCTTCTCATAGAGTGACATAGGTGGTCGTCACGGAAAGTTCCTTTCACCTCCTAAGATCCTTTCCCTGAACAAATACTGAGCATCTGCAGTACGTTGTCCATGGTCACAGAGTGGTTGTGTTTATTAGTTAGGGTCAGGTAGCATGCGACAGAGGATTGATATTACCTCATTCCAGAGATGCATGAAAAGGAAGAAATTTGCTCCAGATCTCAACTACCTAAGTGAGAGTCCAGAAGAGCATCCTTGAGTCAAGTGGCTGCCACTTTCACACTCAGAAAAAAATGTCAAGGGAATTTAAAGAAAGGAGAGATCACTTAAAACTGCGTAGAGCAGGAAAGTAGGAATTACTTCTATGGAAGCATTTAGAGATGAGACAACAACACTGTGACAGGGCATCAGAGAATGAAGAACACTTGAACTTGGGAAAGTGGGGAAGGAGTAAGAAAAAGCACAGACAAAAGACATCTGAAAGAAAATGTAAATTATGGGGTACTGACAATACTGTTTGCGACAGTAATTAGTTCAGTTGCTGGATCAGGAGAGAGAGGTGGTAAAAATAACTTTTTATTGAGCCTTTGTAGTGTTCTAGGCACAAAAGTGAACATTCTATGTGCATAATTCAATTTAATCTTCAAAACAACCCCAGGAGCTAGATTCCATTATTTTCTCCATGAGAAAATGGGAAGGCTTAGAAAGGTTAAGCAATGTGCTCAAGGTCTCCCAAGAGGCAGAATCAAGATATTTAATTCCAGAATCTATGCTCATAACCACAATACTATCCTAGAATTTGATTAGGAGGAAAACTGAGTGCCAGAATAAAAGCCTGAGATCTTATTCTGTGAGTGTTGGGGAGCCAGTGAAAGGTTTTGAATGATGAGAATGACATAATCAACATCATTCTTCAGGAATGCAAAGGGATCTATGGTCATAGATCATGTGTCCAAAATATACACAAAAATTTATATAGAATTTATATAGAGAGTAGAATTTATATAGAGAGTAAAAAAAAAAGAAGCACAGCTTTCAAGAACAAAGGCTATTTCCTAATCTCAACTACCATTAAGGAATTGATGAAGTCCTTCCTCACCCCCATTTCATGCATGGCTTCAGGTCATCAAGCTTTGGTCACCAGAAGAAAGAAAGCTATGGGGACAGATGACTCAGATCCTCACAGGTGGTTGTTGAAAGGTTAAATACACAAACTGCCTCATCTTTTAAAGCCGTATAGAAACAAAAATCAGTCACGCATAGAAAAACGATACAGGTTTGGAATTATCCAGGGCAAGTGATTGAACCCAATGTGTATCCCTACCGCTCTCTCACCACCTTTCTGCTTTTAGTGGTGTTAGTTATTTAGCTTTTCAAAACTAACATAAAACTGATGTACTTTTTACAGCAACTTAACAAAATAAAATGTGAGAGGTTCTTCACCAGAAAAATAAAAAAAATAATACAAATTACTTTCCAAACAAAAAAAGAATCCACATTCTGAATTATCTATTTCACTGCTACCAGGTATATAGGCTTAGGCTCCTTAAGAAGTGCCCATTGATATAGGAGAGACCCACATAGTAGGTATCATGTGTCACCTTGTTGATTTGTTGTCCACAGCTGGTATCTTTAAAACCACATAAATGGGAAACTGCCTATTTGGTTATTGGAATTTGAAACCTCAAATCTGGTCATACAGAAATAGAGAGATCAAATCATGAATTACATAATTCTTTCATTTACCACTAAATAAGACTTTATTGAGCCTCTACTATTTGTCAGGCACCATGCTGGGTACTGGGGACACAAGGAGAACAAAGCCAACTGGAATCAATAAGTTAAAGAATTAGCTACTTGATTATACCTACGATAAGTGCAATAAAGAAAATAAAAGTACTGAGATAAGAATAACTGGTGTGGAGAGAGGGCAGCCCATTCCTTGTCCCCTGCATGGCTATCTACAATATATTCTAGATCATGCTAATATGAAAAATCTCTTGGCGTTGGCTTTGTAGTGAGACCTAACTATATTCTGATGAGGATGCCTTGTTACTTAAATATCTCCCTAGCAGAGGACTCATAGCAGTTTGCAAATGGCATGCTCATTCATCACTGCAGCACTCCTGAGAGCCAAGGAGAGGTTCAAGCCTCATTACCTCTATTTGAGAAAGAGGAAGGGCAATGACTAGAGAATTACCCCCAGCCAAATATCAAGGAGCAAAGCAACTGTGGGGTTGATGCTGTAGCTGAGCTCAGATCCCCCTGTTCCTAGATTTTTCCACTAGACCATTCATTCTATCTTTCAGCATAAGTTGGCAACTCATGCTTGCCTGGAGGTTCTGGAAGCAAATTGGCTTAATCCCAACTCAGCAAAACGGCTTATTTGTTACACCAAGAAAATTGTTCCCAATAGTCATTAATATGAAGGTTGCTTACCTAAACTTATAAAATTTCCTACCTGCGAGAAATCTAGTATATGGAATCACAAACTGAATACTTTTGTTGAGTGTTTCAGCTAGCTTTATCCTCTTTGCAACAAACAAATAACCCTACGTTGGAAATTTCTTTCATGGAAATTCTAGTAGTCACATCAAGTGGAACTTATTTTAAGAGTCATCATGAACCACATCCAGAAGAATACATTCAGTTACTTAAATAATCAAAGGACATGAGACAATCATAAATGATTGTTCTGGAAGAGATGAAGAAGAATCACTTAATTCAAACCTTTACCATTCCAGATGTGGTTTAAAGCCAAGAAAATTAAAATGACTTTTCTAAGGTCTCACAACTTCTGAGCCAGAACTCAAATTACAGTTTCTTGATCCTAAATCCAGTGCTCTGCTAAGGTATCAGAAACTCTACTCAGTAGTCAACACATCCTTGGGACACAGGAAAGACATGGACATTGTGGCTTCAGAATGGTAAGGACAGGGGCACCAGGGTGATTCAGTCAGTTGAGTGTCTGACTTGTGGTTTCCAGCTTGGGTCATGGTCTAGTGGTTTCTGGGTTCAAGCCCTGCATCGAGCTCTACACTGACAATGCAGAGCCCGCTTGGGATTCCCTCTCTCTCTACCCCTCCCCCATTCTCTCTCTCTCTCTCTCTCTCTCTCTCTCTCTCTCAAAATGAATAAATAAACTTTAAAAAATATATTTTAAAAAAAGAATGCTAAGGACATTTTACTTATAATGACAAGATAGCACCCTGCAGGCAAGCAGGATAATAACTCAAGGATTTAAATCACTTACGCTTTTTTACATTTTAAAAATTCTGTCACGATTAAGGCATACATGAAAGTTGCAAGAATACTACAAAGCATTCCCAGACACTTTATCCAGATTCTCCAAATGATAACATTTTATTATATATGCTTTATATCCCAGTCCCCTTTTTTTGAACTGTTTTAAGAATAAGTTTCAGATGTGATGTCCTTTTATCCTTAAATAATTCAGTATGTGTTTCCTAAAAACAAGAATATTCTTTTAGGTATTCTAAACATAGAAAAATAAGAATATTCTTATACATGACATTAGTACAATTTACAGAATCAAGATAATTTAATATTGATAAAATACTATCATATATTCTGTAGCTCTTACTCAGATTTTTCCAATTGCCCTAATAATGTTATTCAGAGGAAAACAAAAATACAAGACCACGTGCTCACATGTTTCATTTAGGTTTTCCTATCTTTAATCTGGAATAGCTCTTTAATCTTTCCTTGTATTTCATGACACAGACATTTTTAAAGAAAACAGGCCAGTTATTTTATAAAACATGCCTCACTTTGGTTTTGCCACACTTCTTTTCAAGATTAGATCCAAGTTATACACTTTGGGCTGGAATACCATAGAAGTGATGTTGAGCTCTTCTCTATATCATATCAGAAGGCATATGCTATGAATACATCCCATCAACCAATTAGGTCATTTGGATAAGGTAATGTCTATCAGGTTTTTTCACTGTAAAGTTACTCATTTACCCTTTGTAATGATCTTGTAGGAAAATACTTTGAGATTATGTTAATTCCTGTTATTCTCACTTTCACTTCCTGGTTTCAGCAAGGAAATTGCTGAATTGACTATTCTTGACTGGATCAGTTATACTATGTTTTCCAAATAATGATTTATGATTCCATCCTCCCTCCTACATTTATTTATTAGTTGGGTTTTGACTGTAACAAAGAGCTTCCACTTCTTGTTTGTTGTTATTGTTTTTATGTATTAATGGACTCCTGGATTCTTACTTTAGCCAATAGGTTATAATACTTTGTGCTCATTATTTATTTTGATGCTCCAATTGTCCCTGATTTGATCAGTAAGAGTTCCTTCAAGCTGGCTCTTCTGTCCTTTAACCTGTTTCCATCATTCTTGGAGAACTCAAAGAAACTCACTCTTCTAAGGGCTGGCAGAAGTTAAACTATTCAGTTACAAGAAGCAGACTTGAATGCAAGTATTTGAATTTGGGAGATTATTCCAGGAAATAGGGGAGCAGTAAAACAAGAACGGGAAGGAAACCAGAAAAGGGTTTGTCATCAAACTAGTAACCGATGTGGATAGCTAGAGCTAAATCTCACTGGGAATACCTGTGTAGGTATCTCACTGTGTAGAACATATGCTCAGAGTTCTCACACTCAAAAAGTGAAGGAACTGGGGTGTATACACACTGAGGTAAACAATGACCTCCAAAGACATCCACATACTAATTCCCAGAGTCTGTATACCTTGCAAGGCAAATGGGACTTTGCTGTTGTGATTAGATTAAGGATATTGAGATGGGGAGATTATCCTGGGTTATAGGCAGACCCAAAGTAACCATTAGGGCATTATCAGAGGGAAGCAGGGGGATCAGAGTTAGAGAAGAAAATGTGACCTTAGGAGCAGAAGTCAAAGTGATATAGCACCACAGCCAAACAATCTCAGAAGCTGGAAAAACCAAGGGCACAGATTTTCCCTTAGATCCTCTAGAAGGAACATTGCTTTACTGATACCTTAACTTTAGCCCCATGGGACCAGTGTTGAACTTATGATGTCCAGAAGTATAAAATAATAAATCTGTGTTGTTTTAACTGCTGAGTTTGTAGTAATTTGTTATAGCGGCAAGAGGAAACTAATACACAACACCAACTCTTATCAGTCATTGGTTAGGGACTGTTCCTTAAGTGTTAACTCTCTGGTATTTCTGGCCTGCAGTGTACTAAGGTAGGAAAAGCCTCAGGCAAAGAGACACAGGTGTAGGCATCTACACCTTGGGCTGGTGTGCATCTAACAACATAAGGACAGAATACTGACGGCCTCTACTATATCTCCAAACTGCAACCTATTTCCTAATCTCCTCCCAGAGCAGCAAACACCCTCTATTCTGCCAAAGCAATTCAATCATTTAAATAAGCAATGAGGAGTATTATTGAAAGAGACAAAGTCATACTTTGACATGTCTCTGTGAATCTCATCTTAGAATGTTACTTTCTTGCTATGGATTCTTGGCAATTTGGGAACATAGCCCTGTCTATTATCACTGAAAAGGCCCCCCAGATAAAGACAGAGGCTTATAATACAGTGGTGTCATTGGTAAAACTTAGCTTCACGATATCTTCTTGCAATGTTTAATATCCAAGAATCATAGATAAGACAAAAGGTCAATTTACAAACATCTACGGGGCAAGCCGAAGAAAAGCAAAGAATCTCAATTTATACTGTAACCCAGAAGAAGTCTATCAAAGTATTCTTAAAAAATCTTTGGAGAATGTTATTATATTGCACTATCTATAGAAGGGAATGTAGGATATAAGCAATATATAAGGAAATAACCCAAAGAGAAATGAAGGACAAGGTGAGTTTGAAATATCCACTGTCACCCTCTGATAATTAAATGCTCAGTATGTATCCCTCAAGTTCCTTTTGAGCATCTTCCACTAATTAGTCCATGCTGCCTCTTTCTACATTTCTACTTCATATATGTGCATGTATGTAGGGCAGTATTATAGTGAGATTCTGGTGTTTGTGCCCAATGGAGAACGACTGCACATGAAGAAAGGATAAATTAATAACAAGTGTTACAAAGAATATGGACAAAGGGAAGCTTTGTATATTGCCGGTGGAAATGTAAGATGATACAGATGATGTGTAAAATTGTTCCTCGAAAGGTTAAACACAGAGTTACCATATGATCCTGGAATTCTACCCTTAGGCATAGACCCAAGGGAACTGAAAACATAAGTCCACACAAAAACTTATACACAGATGTGATGTTATTCATAATAGCCAAAAAGTGAAAACAACTCAAATTTCCATTAATTGAAGGGTGGATGGGGCACCTGGGTGGCTCAGTCGAAGCATCCGACTTTGGCTCAGGTCATGATCTCGCAGTTCATGAGTTTGAGCTCTGCACTGGGCTCTGTGCTGACAGTTTAGAGCCTGGAGCCTGCTTCGGATTCTGTGTTTCCCTCTCTCTCTGCACCTCCGCTGCTTGCACTCTGTCTCTCTTCCTCTCAAAAATAAATACACATTAATTTTTTTTTTAGTTGATGAGTGGATAAACAAAATGTGGTATGTGTGGGTATACATACATAGATGCATGCATACATACATACACGGGTGGCCCTTGAACAATGCAGGTTAGGGGCACTGACCCCTCCCACAGTAAGAAATTCATGTATAACTTTTGGTACTCCAAAACTTAACCACTGATAGCTTGATGTTGACTGGAAGCTTTACTGATAACATAAACATTAACAAAATTTTGTATGTTACATGTATTATATACTGTATTCTTTTCAAAAAGTAAGCTAGAAAAGAGAAAATGTTATTACAAAAATCGTAAGAAAAAATACATTTAGTGCCATACTGTAAAAAAAAGGATGGATAAGCACACTCACACAGTTCAAACTTACGTTGTTTGGGGGTCAGCTAACATATACACACACAAACACACACACACACACACACACACACACAAGCACAAGTGAATATTATTCTGCCATAAAAAGGAATGAATTATTGATACATGCTCCTACATGGCTGGACCTTGACACATTAATGCTAAGTGAATGAAGCCATTCACCAAGACTACATATTGTGTAATTCTATTTATATGAAGGTCCAGAATAAGCTAACTTTTAGAAAAAAGTCCACAGACTTTTAGTGATAGTCAGGAGATAGAAAGAGGGAGCAGAGAATAGGAAGGGACGGCTAAATGGGTACAGGGTTTCTTTTGGGGTGAATAAATGTTCTGGAATTAGTGGTGATGTATGCACAGCTTTATGAATATAGCAAAATAAGAACAAATGAAGTA
The DNA here is from genome assembly GCF_023721935.1 of Panthera uncia. Classification (NCBI taxonomy): domain Eukaryota; kingdom Metazoa; phylum Chordata; class Mammalia; order Carnivora; family Felidae; genus Panthera; species Panthera uncia. The sequence goes on from NC_064816.1 coordinate 44,045,750, forward strand.
TACAGTTTAAAAGGGTGAATTTTATGGTATTGAATTACATCTCAATAAAAACATGTAAAAAAAATAAGAGACAGAATATATGGGCTATGCCTTTATTTTATTTAGTTTATTTTTTTATATATTTAATTTTGAGAGAGAAAGTGCTAGCAGAGGAGGTGCAGAGAGAGAGGGAGGACAGAGGATCTGAAATGGGCTCTGTGCCAACAGCAGAGAATCTGATGTAGGGATCGAACTCGCAAACTGTGAAATCATGACCTGAGGCTGAAGTAGGATGCTCAACGGACTGAGCCACCCAGGTACCCCTTAAAGGCTGTGACTTTTACAGCAACCACCACATGTATAAAGCATTATAGTTGTCCAACACACTGCTAAATTTTAATGAAGTATGCAATTTTCCAGAAATTCTTGAAAGCCCATATGTGATTGAAAACTTATCACTGAATCTAATATCTGTTTTAAGTTAATTGGCCACCTCAATACATTATACTTCTTTAAAAAAGCTAATTGGTCTCATGGTTTTTTTTTAAGTTTATTTATTTCTTTTGAAATGGTGGGGAGGGTTAGAGAGAAAGAAATAGAGAGACTCCCAAGTAGGCTCTGCACTGTTAGCACAGAGGCTGATGTGGGGCTCAAACTCACGAACTGTGAGATCATGACTGGAGCCAAAATCAAGAGCTGGATGCTTAACCGACTGAGCCACCCAGGCATCCCAGCTTCATATTTTTATATTCCCAGCACCAACCTGACTCTGTGTGGGGGATTTCAGAAACAGTAGAGGGAATATTTATTACCTGATCATATTTTCCTGCTTAAAACCCGGCAGTAATTTGCCAAGAGGATAAAGGCTGTCCTTCAGGGTATACCATATTAAGCCCCTCACAGGTTGGCCCTTGTCCACAGTTCTCAGCCTCTTCATCCACCACTCCCCAAGCACCTGCCTCCTTCCAGGTGGCCCACTTCATCCTCACACCATCCTCTCAGGCAGCAGCCACTGTTAAAGCCCATCCCTCTGAAGTGTGCTCTTCACCTCCCACTGTACCTGGGAAACTCCTGCCCAGGGAGTCATCTGGGCACACAGAGAGGCCCTGGGAGCATTCTCTACACATCTCTGTTCCTGCTCACCACCTGTGAGGATGTGTTTTCAGAGAATTTTTTTGTCTCTATGCCTGAATTCTTTGTACCTTATTCTTTGTACCTCAATATCTACTGCATTCACAGCACATAGGAGGCATTCTATAAATGTCTGTTAGCTAAGTGCAATAATAAATATTGTCAGAGATGTTTAAAAATCCAATGTAAAGGGCAAGAGGCAGTTTGATCTGGTGGCTATACTCCTAATCTAAAAACAAGCAGACCAGCCTTCCAATTCTAGCCCTGTCACTTGCCTGCTTTGTGACCTTAGGCAAGTCATTTACATTCTCTGAGACTCTGGAAAATCTTAGAATTTTAGAACATTTTGCAGCTAAGAAACATCTACACAATACAAAGTCAAATACTAAATTGCATAATCTAGATTCCTACATCAGGAGTTCAAAGAAGGAGAGAATGGATGAGAAAATTTCTCAGAAAGGCAAAAAAAAAAATCAAGATCTATGACCCACTAAGATCTGCTCCATACCAAACTGCGCCCATAGAAATAGGCCCAGCCACACATCACTCGGTTTAATTACCCTATTCTTCTAGTTCCTCTTTCATACGTTGCTCTTTTTTCCTGACTCTCCAGAAACACAGAACTTCTGGGAGTTGAAAATTAAGTTTTCAAGAAGAGATTAAAACAAGTGACTTAATTTTGCCAATAGAAATAAAGTTGAGAGGCCGCAATAACTGTGCCATGTAAGAGAAGACAGCAGCCTTTTGTGCTATACGGTTTCGGCAAATCCTGTTCTTCACAAAAATGATGTGTAAAGTTGGCAGTTGAAACATGAACTTGAGATGCTCAAGACGAGAGTGCTGTATTTAAAACCCTTATTTTAATTGCAAAGTTCTCAGAAGTAGAGGCTCCAGAGTCAAACTGTCTAAGGTCAAATACAGGCTCTGCCACTTACTAACCGAGACCTTGGACAAGAACCTAACCTCTTCGAGTTTTTTCACTCATTTTTAAAATGAAGATAATAATAGTAATTACCCCCACAGGAAACTACTGTAAAAATGTTAAAAAAAAAAAAAAAAAAAAAGAAATACATTTAAAATAGTCAACACAGAGCCTACTTGCAACCTATATACCTAGCAACTATTTCTCAGGCATATACTACTTTTGAATACTTTTGAGGCTGCAATAGCCATTGGGAATATAATTATAACAAGATTCATCTTTGCCCATAAAGAACAATGAAAATGCTTATTCCCTGCCCCCCTCTATGATATAACATATGGTTAATATAAGCCTAACTGCATGTTCAGAATACCTTGGAGAGAGAAAGTAAGGAGTGAACAACTTTTAATAAAGACAGTGGAGAATGTTTCAAAATGAAGATTAATCCTATGACTACCATTTCTTGTTCTAAATACCATAGTCCCCACCTTTACCCATTATTTAATTAGGAAATTCTTTAATTTTTTCTTCCATTAGGGACTGCACAATTTCAACATAAATTCTTTAACTGTGATAGTTGCAATAAAATAACAAGCCAATCTCTTAACGATTCTGAGCAACAATCAGGCCCCACAGTTTGGATCTGATGACATTTGTCTTATTTCTTCCTGCCCGTTACTTTCCTCTCCAGGGGCAGTGAGTGTTTGTCTATAAATTTGAAGAGGTCAATGTACCAAGTTTCCCTTCAAAGAAATTCTAAAGAATAGAAGATGTTTTAATATCTTTGCTTTATAAAGTTTCAAATAAACATGTTTGTTAGATATTTAGTTCTTTGGTTTTAATTTTCATTCCCCACTTAGTGGAATAATCAATAATCCTGAAAGACTAACCTGCTAACCACATAGAGATATTATTTTACACCTCATTTCCCTCTGTAGCTTTTTGTATACAATGGAAACTATACATAGTTTTTGTTGCTGTTAAGTCTTGAAGTGTCTGAATAAATCCATCTCATTCCATAATACATAAAAAAATGTTATTTTGTGATTGGTCCTTGAAGCAAAGTAGAATTTTGCCATTTGGAAAAGCAGGGGTAAAATTCCAGTTGACAGAGCAATGTAAGCAAAGTACAGAAGTGTAAAAGTAAATGATATGTTCTTGGAAATGCAAATAGTCTGGCCTGACAAGAGCATGAATTTGCAAATGAGGAACAGTTAGAAAGGAGGCAGGCTGAAAGGAGGTAGGTTTTCTTCAAGTACTGACCAAATGACTGATTGGTTTAGTGACTGATCGATTTAACAAATATTTATTAAGTACCTACTATGTGTCAGATATTATGCTGAGCACTAAGAATAAAATGAGGAATAAGACAGACATTGTCTCTGTTGTCATGGCACTTGCCTTCTAGTGAACTGTTAGTTACAAGGTTGCCATCAGAGATTTTGTCTATTTGAGATCTCTTTCACAAGAGAAAACTTTCACAAGAGGACAAGGGCAAAATTTGATGAGCCCAAGTTAGAAAAACATGAGTTTAGGTAGATATTTGGGGGGAAATTCATGAAAAATGAGTGAAAAACTAGTGTTAGTAATAAGAGTAACACAAAGCTTTTATAATTACATAAACAATATGGTTTACATTGTAATTCACACTTGTTATTTGTTTCTTCATATGACCCTGTATCAGGTAAAAGAAATGTTATTACCTCAATTTACAGACACAAAGACTAAGGTACAGTAGATTAAGTGGTTTGGTCAAAGTCACAAGTAAATTCTTGAATCTTGAATACAGGACATATAATCAGCTAGGCCAGCCTGGGGAGAAGGTCTATCTGGGAAATCTAACAGGACCTCACTTCCTCTGATGGCTATACTGTTTACTATTTCTCCTTGTTAAATGCTTCTACAAACCCCTAGGTAACTCTATTATTCTTGGAGACTTTAGGTCCTGACTCACTCGTCACTTTCTCCAATACAACTCCTCTCATAATTCCTGAAGACTTTAATATCCATGTAGATAACTCTTTCAATCGCATAGCATCTTAATTCCTTGACTTCCTTCCTCTCGTCCAATGCCTTTGTGCCCCACATGACCTCAGCCATTCACCCCCACAGGCATACTCTGGATCTTGTCATTCCTAACAATCTCCATCCTCTCAATTTCAAATATCCCTCTCCCCACCTACCACCTCTTATCATTCCAGCTCACTCTGATTATTCTTTGTCCACAACCAGGACAAGCAATCCATTAATCCTAATGCTGTTCTCCTATCCCCTACAGCTCCCATGTTGTCATTTCCTCCGTACCCAGTTTGCATTCATGATATATCATTACATTCTTTGAGGTACACACAACACCCATTTCCTTGTCCCTTCTTCTTATTTTCATACTTTCTACCTAAACCCTACCCTAGCTAAGTCCAACTATTTACAACCTGAATTTATACCTGTGTAGCTGAACACATCTGGCGAAAAAACTAACTTGTAGAAATCCTCTGCCTTTAAGTTCATGACCACTGTCTGAACCAGACTAATACCATCTTGGACATACCCTCCCTGATGACCACTCTATGACCTAAAGCCTTCTTGAGCACACCCTGAAACCAACATTCTTTCTTTTGTTTAACCTCACCCTTAAGTACACCCTTGGGACATAATGTCCTTGATCTGCTCTGGATATATGACTGATTCTCAAACATTTCTTTGTGAATAGTTCCCTGAAATTTACTCCCCAGCATCTAGGGCTATAAAAGTAGGTCTAATGGGAGGTGAGGTCATGGAGATCTATTGGTCTTGCAGCCACCCAAGATACGTGTCTTTCTGGACATCACTTTAATAAGCCATTTCTTGTCAAGCTGGACTTGTCAGCTTTTTTCATCAGTCTGATGGCTCCATAGGACTTTGGAAGTCATTTGCATATTATACCTCCCTTTCACAGAAAAACTACTAATCTTAAAAAGGCCTTGGTGGTCATCTCTTTCCCCCACTCCCAAACAACAACAACAACTCCTCCTCCTCCTCCTCCTCCTCCTTCTTCTTCTTCTTCTTCTTCTTCTTCTTCTTCTTCTTCTTCTTTTCTCTCTCTCTCTCTCTCTCTCTCTCAGCTAATGTTCTTGCTCGCTATTTTGCTGGGATATCAGATCCAATCAGAAGAGAATCTCCATATGTTCTCATTACCACACCTACATATTCATCTGCATCTCTGTCCAGATGCCCTATTTTCTCTCCTATTTCTCCTGCTTGCTTCCTGGAATAACTGTCCTTGCTCTTACCTATATTCATTCCCCCTAACATACACTAGATCCCCTCTTGCCTACTTTTAGATATTTTCCTTGTAATTGCTCCCTCTTTTGTTCATGATGAGAATTCCCTCTCTACTGAATTATCATTGCTATAATTTCTTCCATCTCAACAAAATAAAACAATCTTGACCCACTTCTCCCCCTGAGAACCAACAGCCTCATTTCTGACTCAGCTGTCCTTTATAGCAAAACTCCTATCCACTTTCTCTCCTCTCATTCTCTTTGGAATCCACCTCCCTGAAATCAGTCCTGACAAAGACACCAATGGCCTCCATGCTGCTAAATCAGATGGTTGCTTTTAACACCTCATCTTACCTGAACGGTGAGAGGCATTTGACACAGTCGATCACTATCAGAATTCTAACAATAGGGACGCCATCTTTGGCCTGGTGCCACATGATGTCCACATGATGACCACACGATGACCTCCCTTAGGACTACGTGTTCCTGCTCCCTTGGAGGTTAGTGTATGCCCTGACTGGAATGCAGGGTGGCTTGCTCTTAAGTTTTCCCTAAATTTGCTCAGATAACTAGTAGAGATAATGTAGTTTCTGCTTCTTGCCCTCCTGACACACAGATGCACTACAAGGTCCATAAGTGTGAGCTATTAATTAAGTGTATGAAGACCCTTTGACCTCACCACAACAACTTCCTGTACATCTTCTTGCTGGATAAAATCTGTAGACCAAGGTCTAGGCTTTGCAGAGAACAACTGCACAGCTGTCTGGATCATCATGTGCCTGACCCTCTCTGTCAGTAAGCTACCCTGAAAAGAACTGTGTAAACTGTATGGAGCTGCCTGCTTCATTTTTCTATCTCAAAATAGCTCCTCAGTTTGGAAGATTCTTTACAGTCCCTCTCCCTCCACCTTCTAATAGTCACCTCCTCTTCCTGGAAATCATTTCCTCCTTGGCTTCCATAGCACCAACCCTCTTGGTTTTCCACAAGTCCCCAGGTCCTTCTCAGTCTCTCCTGATGGTGTCTCCTTATCTCCCTGACCTCTTCACAGTAGACTTCCCAACGGCTTATTTCTCACACCCCTTTACGTCCCCACTCTAGTCTCAGGGCTTAAATTGACATCTGCATGTTCATGGCTATAAAATTTCATCTCCTGTTCAGACCTCTGTCCTGAATTCCAGTCTTTAAGATGCAACTATTTACTTGACATCTTTATACTGATGCCTAACAGGCATTTTAAAGTTAACTTGTTCAAAACTGAACTCTTGATCTTTCCCCTAAACATGGTGTACCCCAAATCCTCTCCATATCAGTTCAGAGCAACTCCATCTTCCATTCATTCAAACCTCAAAACTTCAATCACCCCAAACTCCTCTTTTCCTCTCACACCACTTACATGTTCTACTGGAAAATCCTGTCGGTTTTACCTTTAATATAAAATCAGAATGCAATTACTTTTGCTACCTCTAATAATACAAACCCAATCCACATCACCATCACCTCTCACATGAATTATTGGTGAGTCCTATGAGGTCTATCTTAAAGATATTTAAAGTCTGACTGGTTCTCACCTGAATCAAATAGCTATCATCTCTTCCTTGGTTGACTGCAAGAATCTGCCCATCAGCCTCCCTGCTCAAGAATTGCTCTAGCTATTCTTGAGAGAATAGCTAGAATGATCTCTCAAAATATAAAACTGAGCACCTAATTCCTTGGCTCCATTTCCTCCAATGGCTTCCTCAATTTCACTCAGAGTGAAAAGCTGACAATTACCATTAAGACTCAACATGAGCTCCTATCACTGCCAACTACCACCATGACCTCCCCCAACTCCTACACTCATACTCAATCTTCTGCTTCTGCCACACCAGTCTTTTTGCTTATGTTCAAACACTCCAGACCCTCTCTTTCTTCTGAAAGTCTATACACTCAAATGAATCCCTCTGTCTACCCAATAAAACTTTCTGTGACGATGGAAATGTTCTAAACCTCTGTTTTCCACTATGGTAGCCACTGGACAAATGTAGCTACTGAGCACTGGAGATGGGGCCAGGACAATTGAGAAACTGAGCTTTTAATTATATTTATTTTAATCAATTTAAATGTAAACAGCCACCTGTAGTTAGTGCCTACTTTTAGAGTTTGTCTAATGTGTTCTTCTCTGACATTCTCACATGGCTCCTTCCATTACCTCTTTCAGGTACCTGCCCAAATGTCACTTTATCAGTGAGGCCTCTTTGATCAAGATACTTAATATAGTCACTCCACATCCAGTTACCCCCCCCCTTTCCTGCTTTGTTTTTCTTAATTTCTCCATTTTCAAAAATACTATGTTTCATATACTCATTTATTTGTTGTCTATCTCCTCAAATAAAATTTAAGGTCCATCAAGTTAGAGACTTCAGTCTGTTTTGTTTTCACTGTTATATCACTGGTGCCTAGAATAGTACCTGGTACATAGCAAAAGTTCAATAATTACTTAATCAATTCAACATTAACTTCTTGAGTGTCAGCCATTAACTTCTTGAGTGACCTAGAACAAGTCATGATCCATCTCTTGTGCTCAGGTTTTTTCTTCTTCCTAGTATTATCTTACACTGTTCTTGTTTGTTTTCTTCTTTGTAATTACAACAATTTATACATTCTTCATTTATTTGCTTGCTGCCTATCTCCTCACTAGACTAAAAACTCCCAAAGGTTAGAGTCTATGTCCATCTTAACAAATTAGCATCATGCTTGGAACATAGTTGCTGCTCAATAAATAGATAGCCTTTCTGAGTTATGACCAATTAAGTCTGACATTCAATAAAGTTTCAGTAAGTATCTATTGAAGACTGCATTAATTATTTAATCTTCAAAATTAATTGGAATGGTAGATCTCTTCAAACTTAGGCATTCTCACTTCTTAAAAAAGGGTTCATATATGGATCCACATAACTGCACAGACATCAGATAAAGGCCAACTCTTGTGTAACTTGGTTTTGTAGGACTGTGGACCCTATGAGGCCCTGGGGGTGTTAGGGTGCTCAGGGAGAGCTGACATTATTCCTGCCTATCAGATGTGATAAGGACCTACCATCTGGTTCTTCTCCCCTCTTTCACTATCCTGAGAGGTTGTGGTGGTAGTTGTTTTGTTGTAGTGGTTTTGTGAAGAGGCTCTGGAGGCCCTTTTCACATTTTTAACACAGTCACCTTCATAACATCTGCCAACTCTGTTAAATGGCCATCCCTTCGCTCGGTCTCCTGCTTCACATCTCCAAGGGGGCAGTTCCTGTTAACAGGCCTTCTTTTCTTTACTATGTGCAGCTTTAGAAAATAACAGAGACAGGACACTATATCAGCAGTAAACTTGTCCATTCACCTTTAACATTTTGAGTCCATAAAGTATGCTTTACTACTAGCAGAGAGTGGGGACTTTTCCTCTTTGCTTGCCAGAATTGTTTACAGGGATTCAACATTTTCTAAAAGGCATTCACTAAGCTCCAAACAATTTTTAAATAAGATAAAACTGGATCCTAAGATTATTGTCTTCATTTAAAAATCCAACTTATTGGGATCAATAGTACTACTTGCTTTTTGTTTAAGAGAAATGTAAAGCCACCTCCAAATCATCTTACTATAGGAAAAATTATACAGGGTCTTATTTTCATATGTCCCAAAATTACTTTTCTTCCTTATTTTTATCTTAATGCTACTAACAATAAGCAATAATTGAACACATATTTTTGATATGTTTTTGGTGTCAAAATCAAAGTTTACTTTATAAACCTTTAATTTGTTTCTAATTCTGAACTGAGGCTCTCACTTTCTATTGTTAAGTCAATCTATTAAAAGCTGGAAATTTCAGAGATCCTAAACTGTGTCTTTAGTGCTCTACTGATGACTTGCAATGTAAGTCAGTTTTCGGAGACAATAGAAAAGGGCCATCACTTACATTACCCATTTTCAAAAGGCAATTTCTGCAACTGTCCCTTCTCACTCCAAAAGACTATGTGATAGCCCATGACTTGGTTAACCAACCTCAGGGACTTCTAGTTGTTTACTGTCACTAGAGTGAAAGCCACCTTTAAAAACGTGTCCCTATAGTCCAAATAAGTTATCTGGGCTTCCAAGTCTCCTATTGGTCTCCCTTACAATTCCCCTCTGCTTTCTTATTTCTGACAAATCTTTGACAGCAATATACAAGTTAACTTTCTACTGGGGGAAAAAATAAAGAAATAAAAGCCCTTAGGGTGAAAACTTAGGATAATATTCCTGCCTCTCTACTAACTGCCAAGTGGCTTTAATCTATAGTGAACTCAGTAATACTAAAATAAATTCAATATTCTCTCTTGTTGGCAATAAACCTTACATGGTTCAAATCTTGATGGACAGAGTGAATTTGAAATGGAGAAATAAACTTACAGAGTGTAATGAATATTTGCGATATTCTTATTTTTAAGGATATTTAACTAATTGAAATTCTAACAGTACTGCCAAGCAGAATTATAGATCAAATCTCCACTAATTAAAACTGAAGAATTTTCTGTATTTATAAGTGGTTTTCTAGAAAATTATTTTCTTTTCCAAGCACAATACCCCTTACAAATTCTTTAATTTCTGGGGGAAAATGCCCAAGATTGTAACATACTTTGGGGCACCAGCATGGCTCAATCGGTTGAACGTCTGATTCTTGATTTTGGCTCGGGTCATGATCTCAGGGTTGTGGGATCAAGCCACACATCAGACTCTGTGCTGAGAGTGGAGCCTGCTTAAGATTCTCCCTCTATCCTTCTGCCCTCCTTCCACTTGCGTACATGCATGTGCATGCTCTCTCTCTCTCTCTCTCTCTCTCTCTCTCTCTCTCATAAAACAAAACAAAACAAAACATGTACCATACTGTACATTAACTTCCTGGTAACCTTCCTGATTGGACACTCAGGTGGCATTGCTGCTCCCTTTAGCCTGTCTCAAAAAAGAATACAGGTGGTTGGAATAGAAAATGTGGAAACTGAATGAGGTGAATTCTCATTTGGCAGACTTGTACCTACTTGCCATATCTCTCAAGTTTTTGTAGTTTATATTCACATAATATGTGAGGACAGGGTGGAGAAGTGGTGTCATGTGGTGAAAATCATCCTGGCTTGAGGTCAAGGGACCTTGATTCTAGCTCGTGACAACCTCCAACTACTACATGACTCTGTGCCAATGTCTGCCTGCCATTACCCTCTTCTACTAAATTGGGGGGGGGGAGGGGGGCTGAAAAAGCTCTTCTCTAAAAGTCTGCTCTAACCCTAAAACTCTGTGACTTTTCTTCAATGAAATACAATGACTTACGTAAAAGTGCAGAAATAATTCATTCAATCAAGTCATATTGCCTTAACCTAAATGATTTTTGGTTGCAAAGTTCAAATGTAATTACAAAGAAATGGAAGGGACAGAAATGAGTTGCCAGTTAAAGTTAACAGACATCACAGGCAATAGCTCACTTTCCTGAAATGCACATTGACAATTAGCAATTAACATCTTCTGGAAACAAGCAAATGATCTGGAAGCCTTTTGGCAAAAGGGAGTCATAAAGTTTCATTGTACCACTTAACAGATATTTTATCACATGATAAATTAGGTACCTTTACATCCACTGAAATAATATATTTCCTAAAATAATTAAAGATGATTCAAAGCCTGATGCACTATGGCAGGGCCTGATCCTGAAGAAATTACTTGTTCAATAAGATTTTGGTAGGTTTGTGTGAAAAAAAAGAAGAGCCAAAGTTGCATATTATCTTTTGATAGAAGTAACAGAAAACTGAAACTCCAAAAGGGAAAACAGTAACTCAATTATCTGGTGAGTACAGGCTTAGGCCTGGCTTCAGGTGAGGCTAGGTTCAGGGAATAACACAATGTTATCTTTGCGCTATTTGCTCTGCCCAATGTTGGCTAATCCTCAGGTTCTCCAAGTCACAACATGGGTGACTGCCACCAACATGGGTGATTGCCAACCAAGTTCAATTTCAATGCTACTGAATACTTCTTTTCCCCTAAAAGTCAGAGTATAAGTCCCAAGCTTGGTTATTGCTAGCTTGAATTAAGTCACATAACAACATTTGAACCAAGCACCAACCCAAGGATGAAATGTGAAACCTGCCTAGTCTGGGTCATAAGCTGGTATCCTCCTCCACCAAACCCTGAAAACTATGCCAGGTATGAGTGGAAGTGAGAGTTTCTTCAAGGAAACTAGAGTAATATTAGCCAGAAACTGGGTTGATTGTGGCTAGATTACAAATTAACAGGTGTCAATTTCACACCTAAAATAACATGTGTTCTTACAGAAAAGTAATAAACTTGAAAAGCATCCTTACAGAAAAGTAATAAACTTGAAAAGCGTTCTAGTGATACCAATTTCATCTCTTCATTTAAGGCTGAGACTTAAACTGAAGTAAAACATAATGGTTATGCTCATAAGTGTTGGAATCAGACAATCCCTATTTGGAGTTCTGATTCTGTCACTTATTAGCTCTGTATCTCTCGGCAAAATACATCACTGAACTAAGCCTCATTTGAAAATAGGAATAGTCATGGTCCCACCTCACAGGGTTGATGTAAAGATTAAATGAAATAATGGATGTATAGTACCTCACAGAGTACCTAGCACTTAGTGTCCAATAAATGATGGTTGTTATTAATAGAGAGAAAAAAACACTTGCCCAAAGTCACACAGCTAATTAATGACAATGCTGGAATTAAAATTAAGTCTCTTGACTTATAGCTCAGCAGAACTCAACTCATAAGCAACTCAATTTAATGGCACACAAGTCAACTATATCTGAAGCATTATAGAATAAATCAGATTTTCTTCCCAAATTGCTACCTGGAAACTCACAGTTCCCATTTCACAGAGCAGCCATGTAACGTCAACATCACCAGACACTGCTGAGAAGAGGTTATTACAGGCCTGTCATAGTTTGCTCCATCAACTGTAACTAGGCATATTAGAGAAAGACACCATTGACATTATGGACACAATCTGAGACCCTTGAGTATCTTATGGCTACTTATCTCATCAGCCAAGTACTTGCTGAGCATTTTCTGCACATTCAGCAATGTGTGGAAGATTAAAAAAGAAAGCACATATTCTGCTATCCAAGGCCTTACTCTTATAGAGTGATGGATCAGTTGGGTGGTAGAGACAAAAAAAAAAAAGTGTTAAAGGTGCTAAGGCAGAAGGGATCACTATAGGCAGGTTGGTCAACACATGACAGGCTGGGACAGAGTTGATTAAGGATAAAAGGAATAGGGAAAAGGGACTCCAGGTGATAGGTTCAGCATAAAAAAAGATGAAAAAAGAGAAGAGTATGATGTGGAAGAGTGGGAAGAAGAGCATGAAGGACAGAGTAAGAAGTAGGAAATTAAAACCAAGCAAGACAATGCCAGCCCTGGATTCAGGATTGAAGAGGCAGCATGTGAGTGGATTGAAGGCTCAGGAGCACAACCCAGCAAGGAATGATTCCCAGTCACTCAAGTATTCAAAACATTCATTGTGTCTCCAGTTCTTTAGCTTGACCCTCACAGTCTTACATGCTCTGATTCCATCCCCCACTTAGCTCTTTTTCCTCTTCTGATCATGGCCCACGTTTTTACTCAACCACAATGCTCAGTGTTGGCAAAACCTGCTCATCACATCCCTGTCCATACTCATTTCCACATGCTGTTTCTTAACACTTAGAATGCCTTTCTGCTCTCATCTCTGCCTGGCATAGTTCTGCCCACTGTAATGCCCAAGTCACAACCTTACCCATAAATAATCACTCCTTAAAATTGATGATAGGAAGAATTAACTAAGGGCCTTCACATCCACTATCTTTTTTAACAACACTCTTCTGGAGCCTATCACATTCCAAATTACTTGTGACCCTCCCTCCTCTGAACCCCATTAAGGAACAGTAGCCAAAATAATAATAGTGACAGTAATGATGATAATACCATCATTTAATAAGTACTAAACACCTTATATGCATTATCTAATTTAACCTTTGTAAAAACTCCATGAATAATTTTGTGATTCTATTTCATAGATAAGAACAATGAGACTCGGGGTCCAACTTCGGCTTAGGCCATGGTCTCACAGTTTGTGGGTTCCAGCTCTGTGTCGGGCTCTGTGCTGACAGCCCAGAGCCTGAAGCATGCTTCAAATTCTGTGCCTTCCTCTCTCTCTGCCCCTCCCCTGCTCTCACTCTGTCTCTCTGTCTCTCAAAAATAAATAAACATTAAAAACAAAAAATTAAAAAGAAAAAAAAAAGAACAATGAGACTCATGAAGGTATGTAAATTTTCCAAGGTCCTAGAGCTAATAAGCAGCAGAGCCAAGGTTGGACACCTAACTCATTGTGCTATCATGGAAGACTTCTTTTCTTTAATGGCATTCATCATGAACTGCTTTTGATATTTATCTGTGATATGGCTTAACTTCTTCATAAAGTTTAATACTCCTTGAGGAAACAGAACATGCATTTACTTATATTAATAACAGTAATCTGTTATCTGTAAAATAACATTTGTATAGTAACTGTGTAACTTAAAAAGCCCTTTAATATACTAGTGTGTGGAAGTCTTAGCACAATCTTGTGAAGCAAGATTCATTTCCAACTTGCACATGAGGCAATGAAGTTCAGATGACTTAAATGACATCATCAAGGACATACTACTAGTAAGTTGCACACTCTTCCCACCAGAAGCTCTCAACCAAAATCCAGTGGCAGTTGTTGGAGTTGTTATATAAATACCTAGTTCTCTCATCCTCCCCCAAGATAGCTTGGAGCTATGGGTTCTATACCAGTTGCAAGAGGTGCCCAGTGGGAATAAGCTCCAGTTACCCACAGTAGTGATTTACTTAATCATATAGCCTTTGTTGACTCCTTCCTGGTCTTACTTTCTCACACCTGGACTGGTATTTCCTGGGATTACCTCCCCCAAAAGAACTACTTGCACATAAATTATTTTCTCAGGGTCTGCTTCTAGGGAAACCAAAATTGAGACATTCTTCCTGAAACACTGTTTCTCTCCTAATGGGTTAAAGGGGTGAGGTTAGAAAGGTAAAATAATCAGAAACTTTAGACTATGTGATTTCCATTTTCAACTCTTTAAACAAAGGAGAGAGGGAGCTGTTATAAGAAGAGTCAGTCATTTAATAGCCCGCAGCCTGTTAAATTCATTGCAAGTCAAAACTTCTGCTTAAAGGGGCCCTGATATTAAATAGACAGTTGCCTTGGAATCTAAAATAGAATTGGTTAAAACAGAGTAGAGAAAGATTTTCTTCATTTCTCTGGTTATTTCCATTACAGACAGAAATATTCTGACACTGGCTCCTTTGCTCTGATTACAGCTGAAGGCAATTTCTGAAATTCTTAGATTGAACTGGAACCCCCATTTATACCAGGTAGCGAAACTCATTCTCAAAATCCCAAAGCCTTAGCATGAAATCAAGAATCTTGATGTGGTCAAGGGGAACTAAAAGAAAAACCAACAAACAAACATGAAAACAATTTAATTTAATGAAGGAGTGCCCAGGGAAACAGAGATAAAAATGCTCATGCATAAATACATGAACAGCAACACACAAAGTCCACAGAATAACTAATGTTATTTGGAAGGAAATTTTTGGTCCAGGGGATTATCTTAATCCAGTGGTGCCCTCATTATTCTCATAAAATCTCTAGTCCTCACCCCAGAGGGGAAAACTGAAACAGAAACTTTAAGTCAAGGAACAGAGCTGGGCTGATGCCTTATTAGTTGGTTCATGAAGAATACTTCAAATTTGGAGAAAGCATATCCTCTAAATCTTAGCTTAATTTTCTGTCAATGAATGAGGAAATCTGTTTATATTTAAAAAGATGCTACACAGGCATAAATAGTTTTATTTGATATGACTTATAAAATCATCTGTGTAGGTAGAATCCTATTCTAAATTGGATGTGGGAATTACTTAGAAGCTCTGCTTAAGACGTCAAAGATAATACCTACTTTAGAGATAGGAAAGGCCTGGTACAGAGCTGAGAAATGGTGTTCAGCTGGCCCTATGGCTGAACCAATGACAGAACTCAGAGTAAAACCTGAGTAGGTTTTACCTACTCAGGTAGGTTCAAAAACCTCAGTGAGAGTGAGGAAATTTGGACTCTGTGACTAGGTATTAAAATTTTGAGCATTATCTAGGTTCTTTGTTTAAAGGATTATCGTGACGCATAATGGAATAGCTTTATTTATTCTCAGGATATCCGTAATGGGTAAACTGTTAAAAGACACGGCTTTTCTCCACCAAGGAGGAAATACAGAAGGAGCACAAGAAAACTGTCATGGTCCTGAGTGGGTTTGTGAATGACAGTGGGCAGAGTTGTGAAGACCCTTTTTTCCCACTGATATTCCATGCCACCCAAACCAAATTCTTTTTTTTTTTCATGTTTGTTTTTGAGAAAGAGAGAGACAGAGCATGAGCAGGGGAGGGGCAGAGAGAGAGGGAGACACAGAATTGGAAGCAGGCTCGAGGTTCTAAGCTGTCAGCACTGTAGCCGACGTGGGGCTCAAACCCACGAACCATGAGATAATAACCTGAGCTGAAGTCAGATGCTCAACCAACTGAGCCTCCAGGCACTCCCCAAAATTCTTAATTCTGGAAAAATATATATATAAAATCAGGTACTTGAGTATCTAGTAAAGTGGATATCTGAGAAGATGTTTAAAAAATTTCTTCTCAATGCATTCTTA
Source organism: Panthera uncia (assembly GCF_023721935.1). Classification (NCBI taxonomy): domain Eukaryota; kingdom Metazoa; phylum Chordata; class Mammalia; order Carnivora; family Felidae; genus Panthera; species Panthera uncia. Next base: position 44,061,775 of record NC_064816.1, read on the forward strand.
AGAAAGATAAAGGAAGTGAAAGCAAATTTCACTTGCTCCAATGAAGAGTTGAATAGGTCCAGTCAGTGTTCTGCTATGCTAAGATGGGCTTTGTTTATGATGCCATCATGAGCAGAGCAAAGGCTGTGTTCTAGGAAGTGTCAAAGGCATTCTCGTATGGACATCTGCTAATTACTCTCACCCAGTTATCCTAAACTGAATAGGTTACACAAAGGTGACCTTAAGGTTTTTCTGATCTCAGGCAATGTACTCTTGTCTTCCTCCATATCCTACAGAGCCCTGGGAGGCTGGGGCCAACACTTAAATAATATGTCTAAAAAGTTGCAAATAAAAGCTACTCTCATTATGAGAAAGCCCCAACAGAGTGCAGACATTTCACTCAAAGCCAGAATGGTTTCTCAGTCTGATCACTTATTGAACTTATGTTTATCACATGAAGTAGGCTGGTTAGGTTATATCACTTCTATTTTAGAGGAGATGAGGCTCTGGTTCATAGTAATGAAAAGAAACCAAGTAATTCTTCAGGTTTAATAGCATGTAACTATGTAGAAAATAGCATTTATTAGGGAAAAATGGCATTGTTTGTTTGGTTTGATTATATTTCCACCGGAGAAGTCAAAGGAATGGCCTAGATGTTTGATATTGATATTTCTGTTCTCATGGGCTGTGATGTTCTTTGAGTTACTGGTTTCTCCATTTATTTTCAAAGGAGCACTTGTAATTGTAATAATAATTGCTAAAGTAATTCCTCTATTATTACTCTGCTCTTTGGGTGCCCTTTTCTTCAGCTAAAGGTTATTTCACCTACTAATCAGAAAAACGGGAAATGCCCTCAAAGGTCATTTCTGAAGCCTTGTCTTAAAGAGAAATCTCTTGCAACCTGTCAGGGTCTTTTGCTATTTTCCTCCCCCCACCTCCAAAAGTTTCATGGACATTGCTCTCATTTGCAGGAAGTTACCAATATTAATTGGAAAATTTGGGGGCGGGGAGGGATTAAGCTGAGAGTCAGGAGACCAGGGTTCTAGTTATGTCTGCCACTAATTGGCTATACACTCTTGGACAAAGCATTAAATCACTCTAGGAACAAAAATTCCCATTTGCAAATATGAGAATTGGAATGAATGATCTCTGAGGTACATTCCAGCCTTAGAGCTATTGTAATTCCTTGACAAATATATTGTTATTTTTTTAAAAAGCAAAATATTTTACAGTGAACTCCAATGAAATGTTGGTATTGTACAAAGCAAAAATAAATAATTACTGTCTGTCTTGTGAGATAAAGGCTTTTTGTGGGGATCAGTTTTTAAACCACAGAAAAGAAGGACAGGAAGAAGGAAAAGTTTGGGATTGGATAAAAGGAAAACTTAATTTACTCATTTTGGTTACTAACCCTTTGGTACTTCATTCACCCCTGAGATCTTTGACTAAAAGGTAATCATCTAGGGTCAAGCATAGATCATTTCTGGCATAAATCATGGGGTACTTTTGGAAATGATGTCCAGTTTTCAAAACAGCGAGATTTCTAGCCCTTTGTTAAAGCTAGATATCACATTTTTACCCTCACTAGCCAGAAGGAGATTAGAAGGTGGTAGTCTCAAAAAAATAAGAGTTTACAAAACTAATAAACCCAGGTCAGATACCTATGAAGACTTACACAACAGAACAAAATATATTAAAGAAACCATCCAGCAAAGAGGAAATGAAGTGAAACAGTGATTGTTGTCTTATCAAGTTCATGCTTCTATTTGTGTAAGTGGGAAATATTTAACCCCCTGTGGGCCTTCTACCTCTAGAAACCAATGATTCCGTGGCTATGATATTTCTAGGTTATTTAATAGATGAAAGGGGTAGAATTTAAAAGCAACGTCAATCTAATTCCTCTGTCTATTCAGACACAGTCCCTTTTTTGAAGACTTCTTCATCAGCCATAAATCACTAGAGTAACAAAACAATAGACCTAACTCAAGTACATTAATGTTCTGAATTTTCAGGTCATTCCCTATAAAATTGAAGCTATATGGAAGAGTTATCAGCCTAAGCTCAATTATCATATTTATCAACTTTAGTGATCCATTTTACAAACTATTGTTATCCATTGTTTTTATCTATTTATTTCATCCATTTGGTTTGGATAGTATTTTCCTTACTTAGTTAGAAATGCAGAATTACAGCTCAGACTAAAAGTTCATATTTCGTGATAATTTGCCTTTCCATAACCAAGTAGACAACTGTCCTTCAGATACTAATGAGCATGAACTCTGACCCAACTTTTATTTATTTGGCCCTAATGAAGTGAAGAGTTTCATCTTTTTGGCTTCCTTTGCTGTTTCTTTGATTAGCTAATACCTTTCTAAATAGGCTTTTAAGAATGTATTTCAGCAGTGTTTTAAATCTTTAAATGAAAAATATATGTAAGAATTTGCATTTGACAAGTTATTAGGCTAAGATAAAACTGGGTACTTGAGAAGCTTACTGTAAATGGCAAAGTACTTCACCAATGATAATTATAATAGTAATAAACATTTGAAGCAATGTAGGGTGGTGGTTAATAGCACAGGCTTTGAAGGCAAAGCAACGGGTTTGAGTCTTGCCTTACTTTCTACCAACTCTATGACTTTGGCAAGTTTCCTAACCTCTGAATGCCTCTGTTTATTGGTATATAAAATGCAAATAACATCAATACCTACCTTGCAGGGTCATCGTAAGTACTAAGTACATAGAGTATTATAAATATCTTACATAATGCCTATTCAATACATGTTAATTGTTAATTACATTAGCTCAATAAATATTTTTGATAGGAAGAAATATACTGATAAATTAATTGATTATTATAAGGAGTAAATGAGAATATGTATGCAAGGGACTTAGCACAAAGTCTAGACAATGCCTTATTTCATTATTTTTAAGACGTCACCTATTATAAGATGCACCATTATTGCACGTGCCTCCAAGAAGGAAAAAAATTTACCAATCATTTGTAAGACCCCATTAACCATGAGACATCCATATTGCAGAGAGATAAAATCCAGGGGGGAAAATGCACCTTAAAATTGATGACATATAATAGTTTCAAATAAATAGTACAATGATAAAATATGAGGGAGGGCTGCCTGGGTGGCTCAGTAGGTTGTGTCCAACTTCGGCTCAGGTCACAATCTCGTGGTTTGTGGGTTCGAGCCCTGCGTCAGGATCTGTGCTGACAGCTCAGAGCCTGGAGCCTGCTTTGGATTCTCTCTCTCTGCCCCTCCCCTTCTCACGCTCTCTCTCTCTAAAATAAATAAACATTTAAAAATTTTTAGAAAAAAGATGAGGGAGAAGAGGAAAAGGAAAAAAAGAAAATTCTCATTAAATTAATTTTTCAGGGACCTCAGACCTATCTGTGAATTTTTGATTGACTTACTGACTTACATACCCCAAATTATAATTCTTATTAGTGAGGAGGAAAATGAGGAATTTGCCAAAGAGAACCAATAAAGAATCATAAAATATCATCATGGTTAATCACCACCTATCTCCCACAATATTCACAGAGTCCTTGCAGGGAATGAAAACTACTTGGTCACTTTTCCCCTCTCCCACCCATCACAAGTATCTCTTTTAAAGCAACCCTGAAACGCACAGTTGTTGCATTTCATTCCAGAGCCCCTTTCAACAGGTCTTAGAGTTGCTCTTGTAGAAATGTAAATTCTCTTGCACAGGCTGACATTAGGGTAGGTGGATAAAGAGTGGCAGCATGTGGGGGTGTTCTAATCATCACTGCCAACCTTGACAGGAAGGTGGGTGACACTTACTAGTTCTAAGTGGCAAAGGGGGAAAGTAGCATTTGAAGTATAATTTAAGCAATATCTGGAAAATAAATGACAGAGAAGAGGAAGAAGAGCTCTCATTTATTTCAGAAAAGTTTCCAGCTGCTGCAATAGGTGGGAAAAGAGGAGAAGGAAGAAGACATTTGGGGAAAGCAGGTATGTGTTCAAGCAAAAACTGAGAGAAAACAATATAGTTGCTGCTATTTATAAGAAAACTCAGCAATTATTAAAGGATACAAACATTTTTACTCTACCAGTCAACATGTCAATCTTGAACAAATCATGATGGCCAATAAACTAATCCTAGGAGAACCTAAACTAGTTTTAGAAGGGAAAAAACATTAGAAAGTAGTTCCTGATCCTGGTGGTACAGTAGGATCACCTAGGAAGCTTTATAAACATGTCAATGCTTGAGCCTTCCCTCCTAAGGATTTTGACTTCTTTAGTCTTGGGTGGTGCCCAGGCAAGTGGTGATTTTTTTTTTAAAGCTTCCCAGGTGATTCTAATTTAGGCTGATAAGGGCTGATCAAATTGATCCTCTTCACTTTACAAATACAGAAACTAAGGCCCAGATAGGTATGGTGACTTATCCATGAATACACAGCCAAAATCTCAAAACAGAGCTTTGATTCTACGATAAATCCCATCACTGAACTCAATTCTTCACTACTCTATACTTGTATTGCACATCCACAACCTTGTTATGGCCTTGCAGCAAGAGAGTGTAATGCCTCTGTCCCTGGACTTTGGACTTGGCCATGAACCTTGCTTCACCCAACAAGATGTTCACAGACATGAAACCATCAGTGGCTTGAAATGTGCTTGCGTGGTTTGTTTGTTTGTTTGTTTGGGTTTGTCCTCCTATGCTTCTGGCTTTTGCCATGAGAAGAAAATACCATAGTCACTAGTAATAAGTTTCTGACCCAAGGAAAATGAGAAACTCATGGAGCAGATCTGAATCCAGCTAACCTAGACATGTGTAAATCAAAAATTAATGCTAATTATTGGAGCCACTGACTTTGGGGTGGCTTGTCATACTGCACTGTTATAGCAATAGCTGCCTGAGACACCCAAATCCAAGTTTTCTAATGTGTGGTTCATCACTGGACTTCTGATAACTTACCACATGTAGGACAGAGGGTAGTGTTGATGACCTGCCAGGGCTTCATGGAAGACAAATTACATCCCTCACATGTACAGCACATCAAATCCAGACATATAGATATAGAAGTCAATGGTTCTTTGTGGTTATCTACTTAAACACAGACTTTTCCTCTACTGGGAACAATTCTTACTTGTATATTTCATTCATTCCTATATAATTACAACTAACAGTTTTTTAGCTCTTACTATATAGAAAATTTGACGCTAAGAAAAGAAAACCCCATTTTACAGATAAAGAAATCAAGGTCCTAAGAGATAAATAATGTACAAAGTCACATAACCAGAATGGGAACCACAGAGGCTATCCCCTTAACTACTATGCTATACTATACCTCCACCTTGACTTCATTTTTGTGATCAAGGCAAACTACTCATATTGGCTAATTTGGCAGAAATGTGCATCACTTATTCAAAGAAAATTGCTTTTTCTTCTAGTGTTAATTATCTCTATATCTTGATTGTCTTTATTCTTTCTTTACATTGTCTGACATTTAACTACAGAGTGTCTATAAAGTCTAAAAACATAAATTAATTTTATATTAATGATTCTGCACCCAATTCCACTGTGGGCTTTTCCCCACACCTAACAATTCTCCAACACCAGCTGGGTATCCCACAGTTGAGCTCAATTCTAACTATCCATCTGAAGACTGTGTCAGATCGCACAAGCTAAGGGCTCAGTCCTACAAGGTTCCCCGTACCCCAACCACTTCAGATGCAAGTGCAGGATGCTACCTGTGCTTCTAACTAACTAACTGGCTATAGACTGGAGGTTCCAACAACCCCTCCTCTGGTTGATTAATTTGTTAGAGTAGCTCTTAGAACTCAAAGAAACATTTTACCTACTAGACTACCAATTTTTTGAAAAGGATATAACTCAGCAGGAGGCATATGAAAGAGATGCACAGGGTAAGGTATGGGAAAAAGGCAAGGAGATTCCCTGCCCTCTTCAGGCACACCACTATCCCTGAAAAGCCACATGCTCAAAAACCCAGAAGCTCTCTGAACCAAACCTTTTTGGATTTTTATGGACACTTCATTACATAGGCATTATTGATTACATCACTGGCCATTGGTGGCTGAACTCAGTCTCTAGCACCTCTTCCCTCCCCAGAGATCAGGGTGTGGGAAAGGTAAAGTGGAGAGGGTGGGACTGAAAGTGCCAACCCTCTAATCACCTGGTTGGTTCTCCCTGGCAATCAGCCCCCATTTTTAGGTCAGGGGCTTTCTAAAAAGTCACCTTATTAACAAAAGATACCTTTGTCGATATCCTCACTAGGGCACTGGGATGCAGCCTTGAGTCTGCCAATTAGATGCTGGTGCCAAAAGAGGTCTGTCCCTTTATATGAGAAAAGTGAAAGCTTTCCTGAAGAAGCCCCCATCTTAGCACACATCTATTATTTTCCATGGATGACAGCTGAGGCATATAGCCATCCATACCTGCAAAAACGCTAGAGATGTGAGAATTAACCTTTTTAATCTGTGTGGTGGGATCTAGAAAGAGAGGATGTTGGGAATAGCTTTTGTGTAACACTTGAGCAGGAAGGTATTACTATTTCCAATACACACATTAGGAAACAGAGGCTCTGAAAAGAGAGATGGCTTGCCTAGGGTGACAGAGCTAATGAGTAGAAGAAACAGGATTTGAACCCAATGTCTCTCAGCTTTAAGAGTCCACATTCTTTCCACTATGCCATTATGGTGGCTTAAAAAATGTATTCGCAATTCTTTGTTTAGTTCTCACTCCTGAGAGGTAGAACTTAATTCCCCTTCTCTTGAGTTGGTGACTAATTTCTAACAGATAATGTAAAATGAAAGTTAGGGTGACAGATTAAACAAATAAAAATAGGATGCATCATATGGAAAGGGCAGGAATGGTCACCTTAAACTTCAAAAACATGGATACCTTCTTAAATTCCCTCATGAATTAAGGTAAAGAATAGGAACAAATAATTTTGAAAGAAACTAAATGAACGGCCCAGATATTTAAGTGAAAGCTAAATATGCTTTCACAAATGTTTAATAACTTTCATATAATCTTCCTGAGAAATAAAAATGTATTTATCAAATATGTATAGTCATTATCATGCCAAAATCTGAATTATTGTAAAAATTTTTGTGTATTGTTAAAATTGCAATTCTGAATTGTATTATAAAAGTAATACTGATATTGTTTTTATGCTACCCATAATGAAAACTGGGATACACACACATATAGACACACAAGTATGAACAATTCTATTTAAATTTTTAATCAATTTTTTTTTTTTTTGGTGCCTCTAATTGGTCATTTTTTCCAGCTTTTATTCTGCTGACCTTTGAAATCTTTCTCTATATCCTATTAGTAAGAAAACTACCCTGGAACATTAGAAAACCCAACAAGAGACTTGTTTTCATCAGTTTATCAGATTTTGAGAAGTTATCAAAGGCACTGAAAGAAGTCATTGACTTTTAAAATCATCTCTTCTTTCTCTGTTTGAAAAAGCAAATTCTCTTTATTCAGTGAATCTGCAATTTGGAGTCTGGGAAGCTTAGGGACACTGTGAAATCAAATCTGGTATCCTATTTTTCTCCTGGCTTACTCTTTTTGAGGTTGATGGCCTATATGGCTAGTTTGACATGATTCTCAGAAAATCCCTTTTCAGGGGCCAAAAAAACCAAAACCAAACCAAATAATACCCAGAGAAAAACCTTTCCTTCTTCCCATTTCCTGATGATGAGTAAGAAGTACTGACAACTTTTGGGGTCAGTGCCCCTATAAACTCTCCCTCTCTAATAATACAGCATTCCCATGAGAATGGTAAATGTAGTGGTTTGGATTCAGGCACAGCCCCAGCCTACTTGCAGCAGAGAAACAAACTGGTAGGTGGCAGCAGAAGAAAGAATTCCTCAGATTGATAGCTAATGATTTAGAATCTGCATAGGAGAAAAGCTAGAGTTTGACATACCAAGTGAAGCAAGGAGGGGCAAAAAATGGAAATAGTACTAAGATTCCTGGATTTTGACTCTAAATCGTTTTCTTTTTTGAAGCAACCAGTGATACTTTTTGCTTATTACCTCATTGACAGAGTGCAAAAGATAGATTTAGCTATATGTTTTTTCAAGTGGAGGACAGAAATACACAGAGCAAGGAAGGAATAGGTCTAATTCAATATGTTATCTAAAATAAAAGTACTATGAACTGGGGAAAAAATAAAGGATGCCCAGTAAATCTGAATTTTAGATAAATAACGAATTTTTTAGTATACATATATGACAAATGTTACATGGGCTATACTAAAACTTTTATTTGTTGTTTACCTGAAAATCACATCTTAATTTGAATTAATTTGAATTGTATTGTAGCTGGCAACACCAATGGAACTAGTAGTATGTGTGGTCTGAGAGACTAGGTCATAAAATGCATTGTTACTTCTTTCTCTTTTGTATCACTCTCTCTGGGAGTGCCAGTTGCCATTTTGTGAAGACCTTCAAACAACCTTAATTATGGGCCTATAAAGTGAAAAACCTGAGGCCTTTAGAAAACAACCAGCAAGGAAGGAATGCTTCCTGCGAACAGCCACATTCAAGCCTTTAGATGATTACTCTAACCCCAACTGACTTCTTGACTACAACCTCATGAGATCCTGAGCCAGAGCCACCCAACTAAGTAGAATTTCTGACCCAGAGATACTATGAGATGATATACATTTGTTGTATTAAGCTTCTAGGTTTGTACTAATTTGTTATGTAGCAAAGATAATTAATATAGTCATATCACTTAAGTAGATGTACATCTATTCAGAGTTCTGGACAATCGTTCTGGCATTTAGTGAATCCTTACATTTAAAGGAAAATTTTCTTGTCTTTTGTTTGTAAGTATCCTATTTCTAATGAAATACACCTTAATAGCACTTTCCTGCCAAAAGCAGATCAAATATAGGACTGAGATCTTTAGGAAAAATTAGATCAATAATGTTTTTATAGACAATTTCAAGCAAAACAAACAAAAAAACTAAGTACATTGTCATATACAGATTTGCAATGTGGCATATATACTGCAAGTTTTCACATTGTGTTATTTGATCAGTGAAATAAAAAGATTACGACTTGACTTTTATAGATTAAAAAAAGGGCTTTAAAAATTTCAATGATATACCCAAGGTTACACAGCTGGGATTCTGACATAGATTGTTTGAAACCCAGTTCCTTCTAAGCTGCCACCTCTCAAACTTGAACAGTGTTGCTGACACTGGTCATTGATCTTAAATGGTGTTCTGTTGCAGGTAGTTTTCAATATCAAAGATGTTAAAATACAGGGTGGAAAAATGGTCATCAATCATGTGAAGTCAAATTACAAAAGTGAGCTTCTCTTGACCTCTGACAAATGAGTTTTAATTTTCCTCATTAATTCAGCAGCCATGGCTGACAATGCCATTGGTGGTCAAGAGTTGACTCAATCATCTCGTGTCACACTGTTGAGAAACTATCCTGGATAACAACAAAAGGGGAGATATTGTGATAAATCTGTCACAGGCAGGAAATGTAGGACCAAAACCAAAAAAGAATTGCAAAAAGTGGAACTCTTATATTTCTACTCTTGGGAATCTCATGTATGACTCCTTAGCTCTCTACCCAGGAATACTGGGTGCTGCCCAAAGCTAAACTGTGTTAATGTTGTTATTACATATCTCATCACCATTTGTTCAACTGCACTACCGAACCCCCATAAAGAGTCCAAATCAGAACCTTATTTTCAAAACTGATTCCAAGAAAACCTTTGTTTCTCTGTAAAAGTGTTACATATTGAGTGGACAATATTATCAATGGAGGGGGAACTAGTTATAGCAGGGGAGAGAAAAATATGAAAGCTGGTTAGTAAAAACAAAAAGTAAATAAATTCAGGTCACAAGCAAAAATTATGATGAAAAAAGGGAAATAATATAGTAAAGGAAATCAAGAGAAACTTTGAAATTGTTTGCATTCTTTTGAGTAAGGAGGAACCAAAAACATAGTAGGAAGTCAAACAAGTGGAAATGTGTCTTGCTAAATATTTCACTGTGGATATCTCACTGCTATTTGTCCTGGCACTAAAATAATAAAATTCACATATAGGTGAGTGTCTTAGTTCAGGCAGCTATAATAATGTACCATAGACTTCATGGTTTGTAAACAACAAATTTATTTTTCATAGTTCTGGAGTCCAAGATTAGAGTGCCAGCATCATTGGGTTTGGTCAGGGCTCTCTTCCAAGTTGCAGATTGCTGATTTCTTCTTGTACCCTTACATGATGGAGAGCGGAGAGAGAAAGCAAGCTCTCTCATGACTTTTATAAGGGTACTCATCCCATTCATGAGGGCTTTACCCTCATCTAATCTAATCACCTCCCCAAAGCCCTACCTCCTAATATCAGCACATTGTGGAGTAGTGTTTCAACATATGAATTTTAGGGGAACACAAACATTCAGTCCATAACATGAAGCAACAAGTAATTAGAAGTGGAGCCACAAGTTATTTATTGCCTCCATCTTAAGAAAAGGTCTAGGAAGGATTTTGGGAGATGAACCAAACTTCAATATTAGGAAGGAGAAGACTTAAGTTAGGAACAAAAAAGTTAACCTGAACTAAAACCATCAAGTGGATCTCTACATTCTATAGGCCTGCTGTTTCTATCACTGGTGCTATTTAGATCCTTGTGGCAAAAAATAACAGAGTTGCTTATTCAAATTCTCTGACCCATTCTACTTTTTAGCACGACTGCTTGAAACAAAGGCCCAGGAGCTCAGGATTGACTCTCCGGGCACCCTGAATGAGTTGGATGAAGTGGAACAACTGTACAGCCTAGTCTTACCATGTCCCAGGACTGGACAGTGTCTCTAACCCAGACATAGAGTAGAGGGTTAACACAGACTTATTCCTTTCTAACAAGGAGAGTGCATCAAATGGTCATGAAGCCTAAGAGTTTCTGCCAGTTACACTGGTTTCTTCTGAGAAAACTATTACTGGTAGATGCTTACCCAGAGGTTGGCATACTCTCTCCATTAGCCCAGGCCAAATTAGCCATGACTAGTTGAAATGGAGTTCTATATAGTGGGAAGTGATCTCTTGGGGTGACTTGACTTGAGAAATCTTCCTGATAGGGATTCTCCATATTGCCAATAACCAACTGTCCCAATCAGTTTTTCTTTCCTGGGAAATGGAGTGCAAGATATACATACAGAACTGGCAATCCACTCAATAAGGAAGTAGAAATAAACAGGGAAAGAAAAAATCTGAGTCATGAAGGCAGCTCACTTCAAGTTTGTTTTTAGGTCATTAAAACTGCTATTATGAACATTTGAGCTATGAGTGAGGCATGGATATACAGTTACTGACAGGATTTCTACTCTTTCCTTACCTTCTAGAATATTCTAATACTAAAGTCTTTATCACCTGAGGTAAAATAAACATGGATGTTTCTCTTTTTTTCTATCCAAGAAAACATTAAAAAAGAGAACCTTAGAATTTTCAGAGTTGCCATTTTTGTCCAGGTGACCAGGAAGGTCTTAGCCAAATCTTAATGTTTAGCAGTTATGATAATTCTAATGGTTAGAATTCTGCTGGTTCTCCATCCTTATTTTTAAATGTCCTGTGTATAAGTTTCAGAAGGTGCCTGAAATGGGTTGTTCAGTCTTTGAAGTCAGGCAGCCAAGAAACAAATACATCCAGCTTAGCAGAGTCTCCTAAAATCTGCCTTCTCAAATATTTTTATGGTGGCCTTCAAATGTCAAGGTCTTAGGGTTTTAGCAATTTCTAATTTATCTCATGAAGAAACAATTGAAGTAAAAGTACCAAACAGCTGTCCAAAGTTCAGACACAATCCGACATGAACAATTCTGACCCCACACACAGATGGAGAGCTGAAAAATCCATCAGGCATTGTGTCTGTGTTTCAAAGGCTGAAGTAGAGATGTTACTCTCTTAAGTGGGACAAGTAGTGGTCAATAGGGAAATTTTAGTATGACTCCTAAAAATTCCCTATGTTTCAATATTTCATAAATTTTACCTTCAGATTTCCAAAGGGTAGATGCAATGAAATTGGTAGGAGAGTAAATATATACACAGAAGCCCCCTATTCTATCTTAATTCAAAATATAGCATTTACCTCATTATTCTCTACCACTCTTCCTCCTCTATCACCTAATCAAAGAAAGATTTAGAAAAACAAAATTAGCAGTAACTGGTTGGCAGACAGCATTGTACAGCATCCTTTCAATCAGCAATTCAGACAACTTTATCAACTTTCCCTCTTTCCACACCAGTCTCAACATGTACTCATTCAATAAAATGTTCTTTTATTGAGCACTGTTTGTGTCCCGTGTACCATGCTAGGTACAAGGAATTCAATATTGAGCAAGACGTGTATGATGCTTGCCTTCTTACAATTTATATTCTTCCATTGGTTCTCAAGTAGAAAAAACATTCACCCACTATAGGGCCTTTGCATATAATTGGCAGCATCTTGGGTTGTCCAATGACTGGGATAATCTGGCATTTACTGAGCAACATATGGGATGATTTAACACAATGAATAATTGTCCTGAGCAAAATGCCAAAAGCTGAGAAATAAACAATTTCAACTAAATGTGTTAAGTGCTATTATAAATATTTTTTATTCTTTATTTATTTTTGAGAGAGAGAGAGAGAGACAGAGAGAGAGTGAGAAGGGGAGGGACAGAGAGAGAAGGAGACACAGAATCAAAAGTAGGCTCCAGGCTCTGAGCTGTCAACACAGAGCCTGACACGGGGCTCTAACTCATAGACTGCAAGATCATGCCCTGAACCAAAGTCGGACACCCAACGGCTGAGCCACCCAGGTGCCCCTACAAAGTGCTATTGTAAGAGAAGTGCTGAATACCTTTGAGAACACCTGACACAGGCACCAATACAGTTTGGAACCAAGTAGAAACAATGAAACTGAAAACAGACCAAAGGGAGGAATTATCTAGGTGGTAATAGGGTAGAGGAGCTGAGCTTCAGATAATTTGTTAAAATTACTGAATGTACAGCTAAGTTTATAAACTAAAGATGAATTGTTCTTATCACCCATTTTAAGCCACTAATTCTTGGGTAAAGGTAAAAAAATGTAATGCTGTTTTAGTCATAAACATGGTCATTAAGTTTACATTTATATTATGTATTGCTTTAAGGAAGAGACAAAAATCTCTGAGAAGTTAAAGGTTTACACTAAATATTTCTAAGGACTAGAGCAGAAGCTTCTCTAGCTCACCTTCCCTTTCTCTTCGCTGTGTCTTTACACTTTATTCAATTCCACATTTCATTTATTAGAGAGCAGGGATACCTTTATCTCTCTCCAGCGTTCAGAGTCTCCTCATTAATAACCAAAGCTGAAGGGGCAATAGGCTACATCTGAGTAAAATTATACCATATATTTATTATCACACATTCCCAAGTACTCCCAAATTCTCAAATCTTTCTATTTGATAGAAGGTCAGCTGTCATTTGTTCTCCTCATGTCTCAGCTCTAACTTGGCTGAAAACATTCTATCAAATAGAACCACTACGTTGCTTCATCCAAGACTTGTCAAATGTCCCCAGAGACCTGCTCTCAAATATCACTATAGGCAAGAATGGATGTCTCTCAGGGCTAGAACCAGAAACAGAGACCAGCAATGTCCAAAATGTGTTGGAAACCTATTTGAGTCAGTTTTTAAAATTTTTTTTAATGTTCATTTATATTTGAGAGAGACAGAGCATGAGCGGGGGAAGGGCAGAGACTGAGGGAGACACAGAATCTGAAGCAGGCTCCAGGCTCTGAGCTGTTAGCACAGAGCCCGATGCGAGGCTCAAACCCACAAACTGTGAGATCATGACCTGAGCCGAAGTTGGTTGCTTAGCCAACTGAGCCACCCAGGTGACCCAAGTCAGTTTTAATTAGAAAGAAAGAAAGAAGGGAAGAAAGCGAGAAAGAAAGAAAGAAAGAAAGAAAGAGTAAAGGAAAAGAAAAAAAGAGAAAAGAAAAGAAAAGATAAGAAAAGAAAAAAGAAAAGAAAAAGAAAGGAAAGGAAAGGAAATGCAGATATATAATACTTTTCTGCAATCCATCTTCAGGTGATTTGAGGGGAAGTCAAAGGAGAGAAGAACGAGGAAAATGAGTTACATGCTTGTGGATGCTATCAATATTTTATTTGATACAAAGCATTCAAAACATCTAAAGTCATAAAATGTTACAAATGGAAGAATGTTAGAGCCCAGTACATTCAGTTCCCAGATGAGAAGGGTAAAAACAAGAGCAAGGAAAGGATGAGTCCATGCCACCATGATGGTACCAGGCAGAGCCAAGACCAAAAGCATGGTACACAATGGTTAAGAGCATGAGATGTGGAGTCAGGCAATCTGGACTGATGTTCCAATTCAGCCACTGATTTCATCCCACTTAGCTTCAATTTCCTGCTAGGCAATTATAAGGATTCTAAAAATGCCTATATTGTGAGGTGAGTGCAAGCATTAAATAAGCCATGCACATAAAGTACTTAGCACAATGCTTGGCACATAGTAAGTGCCCAATAAATATTAGCTATTGGAATGATTATCCATGGTAGACAGACACCCTGAAACACAAATCCTATCAGGTCGCTGAGAAGTTAGCCATATTACCTGGGGAAATCCTTCTCTCATTCAATTTAGCTCCAGGACAGAGATTTGTCCTGAAGGCCTGAGGTAGAGATGAGGGGTAGGTTCTGGCTGCATTTCCAAAACTCCTCCAAATACACTCTCAAACCCCAAACCAAACACTTTACTATTAGATTCATCCTAGCATTCCCTGGAGGTGTTAGAAGATAATAATCACCCTTTTTGAATGTGAAAAGACGCCCAAGCAGACACTTTTACACTGAAAAACACCTTATATATCTTTATTCTAATTATATCTTGATTATAGAATCCTCGAACAAGGCCTTGCTCCCTTATTATTGTTAGCTTTTGGAGGGCCAGAAATTCCATTACAGTACTATGCACCTATCAAACTCAATGAATATTTGTGGAAAATGGGAAGGGAATCATTTACTGGCCTTTATGGCATGTTTTGGTCACATGAGGTTACCTTTATCCAAGAATTCTGTGAAACAATCATTCAACAGTACCTTCTACCCTTGAATTGATGGTAACAAAAGCCAACATGAAGTGAGCACTTTCTAGTCATCACTTTCTAGTCTAGCCATTCTAGGCAATGGGCAACCACTCAACATTATCTCCTCATACCAACTTTGGAGGAAAAAAATATTATTATTATTCCCATTATTATCCTCACTTTACAGATTGGAACACTGAGGCTTAGACAGTTAAAGTAATTCACTCAAGATCACATGAGTAGTAAGTAATGATGCCAGGATTCAGGTCCAGGCAATAGACTCTTAACACTCAATCTTATGTTCTAAATACATTTTGGGTCTCTAAATGTAACAAACGAATTTCTAATTTTTACTATACTAAACTACTCTGGCGAACTGTCACAGTTCTTTTCCTTTGCCTAGAACTCTTACTCTTAGCCAAGGGAGTAAAAGTAGGATATTGCATGTTTTACTTTTTCCATAATCTAGCTTTTCAAGCATGTTTTGTTTTTTCCATATCCTAGGCTTTCAATGCCACAGTCAGAGGTGGTCACTTGAAACACATGTGCATAAACACACCCAATATAAGTCAGCACATGGGCATAATTAGGACAAAGACAGAATGTACTAGAACTGTTGACATACCTTCAAATTGTTCTCCACCAAGGGAAATGGACTAAGCATGAAAGTATATATTACAAAACAGAGCAAAGCTGTGTGTTTACCAATAGTTGGCACAGTGAAGTTCAAACCCAAGACCAGACATTAAATATCATTATGGAAGTCACCAGCGCTGTCAAGTCCTTCCAAGGCCTAACAGCCAAATTAGCAATAAATTCTGACAGTCCAATCTATCAGCTCTGTACAGCCAATCTGATGGCAACATCACATTTCTTTACAGGCCCAAGGAACATACATTTGCAGAAGGAAAGGGAAAAAAATGTACTTGATTAAATTTGGTTTTGAATAATTGGTTCATTGAAATTCTTAGGCTGAAGAAAAATGGCATTTCTAATTTATAGAAATCACTATTTGAAATATAGTTATGACTGCTCAGAGAACCCCTGGAACTAAATAAATTTAAGTCAGCACATTCAAGAAAGCCATTAAAAGGTACCTAATGACAGCCCCTCCAATTACCACTCCAATAGAGCTGACGTGGAAACCTGCCAAACGCCAGGCTCCTCCACTGGCTGTGGTCACTGTGGGGCTTGATGTTTGGGAGACCAGACAGGGTAGATCAAGGCCTCTCATGCCCACCCAGCAAGCCCAGGAGCTTGATAAGGCCTATGAAGGAAAATACCACATTCTGGGCAGGAAAGGGGGAGGGTTTTTTTTTTTTTAAATCCATTGGCAGCCTCAAAGCCTTTGTGGAAGGATTGTTTCATAGGTACAAGCTGCTTGTTTGCAAATATCCCCACTAATTTGTGCAGGATTGGCCTCCTGTTCAAGTTAGCCAAGCATCTTAGAAAGCCAGGAAGGACTAGTCCAGAGTCATCTGGCCATTGCAAAGCAAGTTGGAACATTATTTCATATAATATCTGAGTGAGAACGTGGAGTCCGTACCTCTCCTCCAGCCCTGTTCTATAAGGATATTAATGTGTTATAGACTTTTTTATATCTCTTAATTGTGACACCAAAGTGCAGGTCGGCAGTATGGGAATGAAAACATCTTTAGGTCATCTGGCTAACTAAGGCCACTGCAGATGAGTCAGGAGGTCAGCCAAGGTTCTCACATGAAAGGAATAAACTTTTCTTTTTCTGCTTTGCACAGACTAGTAAACCATAGACAACTGGTAGAGGGGATATGTGATAGGTGAGAAATATCTCCCTTGTTTTTCAAATAGCACAGACTTTAGCTGAAACAAACATAAACTCATACTTTTTATTAATTCATTTGTATTTGATAGATGGGAGTCAGGGTTGGGCATAGGGACACAAGACTTATCTGCAGTTTATAAGAAAAAAGCCTGTAGGTGTCAATAATAATGGAACCAATAATGTGTGTGGTTATCACCTGTGCTACCTTAAACCTGTGCTGCATTCACAGATGTGTAATGTCTAGGACAAGGAAAGTTGAGTCTCACTATATGCCACCTTGGTCATACTAGGTCTAGTATATTATATTCACATCTGAACTCCACATTTTAAGAGGCAAGGTCTAGAATGCAGGCAGAGAACAACCAATAGGATTAAATGTTTGGAAACCAATATAATAACATCAGCAACAGCAATAGCTACTCCATTCTACAGAGGAAGACACGGGTTTGGAGAGAAACTTTCCCAAGGTCATATAACTGGTAAATGATAATGCAGAATTCAAATTTGCACTCATCTGTCCCATGCTCTACTGCATAATGTGTATTTGTTTTCTTAGTCACACCAAGAATGGCCCATATTTGAGCCCATATTTGTCTTCTTTTTTTAAATAGTAAAAACCAAATATATTCACAGCCTTTAATATGATGATTTGATATAAATATACAGAGTGAAATGCTTTCTACAACCATTCTAATTAACATATTATATGAGAAGAGCAAATTTTTGACCTGTAAAAGCATGGGAATATCCTGCAATTGCCTTAGTAGAGCCTAATCCTAGAAATGTACCAGCTTCAGAAAAACAATGAAATTTGGTGACATATATTTCTGTGATGAGAAAACATAGCTCCTGTCTTTTGATATGACGTGGCCCATTTGTGAAATTGCATCTTTGGGGAGTAAAATGAAACCCTGCTTTGAAAGAAATGAGGCCAAATTGAAAGATGTCCTTCTGGAAGCATTTTAAAAAGCATGAAATGGCATCTCTGGTCTTATCATACCCAGTCTCCTACCCAGTCTCCTAGTCAAATAGGCCCCCAGTTACCACTTTTAGGAACACTCACTGGACACAAACCAGAATATGGGCAGAATTGGATACACATGCAATTTGCCCTTGGCGATGCTGTGACAGACACAGAAAAGCTACAAGGTGTGAGGTTAGCAGACAGCCTCCAGCTGTCAGCCTATCCAGGACCTGCCTCAGCTCCAGAGAGTCTACTCAGTGAGGTCATGCTTTTCCCAGATTGGCCTGTATCCAGTGGCTAAGCAAAGTGAAGGTAGAAAGCCCTGCCCTTCCTCTTCAGCTCGGAGCAGGACACTATGCAGGACAGTACTTACTCCAGCACTCCCCTCAGGTTTAGTCACAGTTTTGTGGTGTCTGTGTCACAGTTTGACTTCTTTCCCTACCCAATTTTGTTTGCTCTTAGCCTTTACAAGCATTGATCTCCAGTAAATATCTTGTACTCAAACTCCATATTAGCATCTTCTGAAGAACCCAACCAGTGACAACTACCTCTTTTTGTTCTGTGACTTTAGTCCTCTTAATTATACCTCTTTTAGCCTGTCATCCCAAAATAAGATAGTATAGTTGGTTGGATGGTATAATAAGATGGCTTAATTAGCTGAAAGCCTGTGGCCCAATTTTCATTTATTGTCCAAAGCATGACTTAATATAAAAAGTACAGGCTTTGCAGATAAACAGTTTGGGGTTCAAATTCCCTGGCATCAACTAGCTAAGTGACTTGGGGCATGGTATTTAATCTGAGCCTCAGTTTTCTCCTTTATCAAGTGGTGATAACACCATCTATCTAATAAGGTTGTTGCAAGAATTAAATGTAATTACATATGCAAAGCACCTAACACAATGCCTGCTGCACACTATGTGTCTAACAATTGCCTGTTTATTCTTATGGTTCCTATGACACTTGACATACACTTCCTTTGTATTCTATTTTAATTTTTCAGGTATTTATTTCTTACATCTCCCATGAGAACAGCAGGGATTGTGTTTTGTTTACTACACCTGAATCTTTTATAAGGTGCCAAAGTTGGATTGAAATATACCAAAGGTGCCCACTCTATAATGGCCAACTTGAAACTGGGTTCTTGATGTGTCACAGGTGTAACACTGCACTGCATATGTAGATGTATAAAGACTTCAAAGTTGATTTTGCCTTCTACTCAGCACTGCAAGACCAAACGAATAATGGTTAATAACATGCTGTAGACATTGTCATTGGTGCACCAATGTCCATTCCAACCCAGATAACCATTCCAATCCAATCACTCCACTCAAGTCCCCTAGGACTTAGATGGTCCAAAATTGGACACAGGCCTTCACTTGGTCCAAACAGATTGGATAAAAGGAATCATAATGCTGTGTTGTTTAGGAGATTTCCTTCTCTCTCCCAATGGATGTAAAAAAGGAAGCATGATGCTTCAATTTACATACAGCTGCCAGGAAAACCAGTGCCATGGGAAATCACTGAGCAGACTGAAAGCTCCTAGGTTCCTTATGACATTGTTCAGTTGTTGAATCAGTGAAATGCAAAGCCTGCACCACCTCTTGTCTTCCTGTTATATGAGAGAATAAATGTCCTTATTGTTTAAGCCATTTGAATCTGAGATTTTATTATTTGGAATCTGCAAGTGAAAATATCCTGAGGGGCAAGAAAAATTCAATATACAACCACACCTACCCAGGGTGTCTTTTATGCTCTGGGCTACATTAGAAAAAAGCCATCTACTGGAGAGGATGTGGAGAAACGGGAACCCTCTTGCACGTTGGTGGTAATGCAAACTGGTGCAGCCGCTCTGGAAAACAGTGTGGAGGTTCCTCAAAAAATTAAAAATAGACCTACCCTATGACCCAGCAGTAGCACTGCTAGGAATTTACCCAAGGGATACAGGAGTACTGATGCATAGGGGCACTTGTACCCCAATGTTTATAGCAGCACTCTCAACAATAGCCAAATTATGGAAAGAGCCTAAATGTCCATCAACTGATGAATGGATAAAGAAATTATGGTTTAAATACACAATGGAGTACTATGTGGCAATGAGCAAGAATGAAATATGGCCCTTTGTAGCAACGTGGATAGAACTGGAGAGTGTTATGCTAAGTGAAATAAGCCATACAGAGAAAGACAGATACCATATGGTTTCACTCTTAGGTGGATCCTGAGAAACGTAACAGAAACCCATGGGGGAGGGGAAGGAAAAAAAAAAAAAAGAGGT
>NC_064816.1:44086892-44111962 GCF_023721935.1 Panthera uncia
TTTGTCTGATATAAGTATGGCTACTCCAGCTTTCTTTTGGCTTCCAGGAGCATGATAAATAGTTCTCCATCCCCTCACTCTCAATCTAAAGGTGTCCTCAGATCTAAAATGAGTCTCTTGTAGACTAAGCATAGCATTTTGAAAGCTGATGTTCCTCACTGGAACAAGGAGCAGCTAAATTCATTGTAGCTTCAACTCTACCAGAAATATCTCAGTGACCTTGAGCAGGGCAGTCTCCAAAAAGACATGAGCACATGGGAGCAAAGCTGGATAGCACTGTCCTGACTAGATCATTCACAATGCTTCCTACATGCACAGCCCCTTTGGATGGAAGTAGTTTCTTGAGCAGAGAAGGCCATCTTCTGTACAGAGAACTCTGGTCTCACTCTAGCTATAACTTTTTGAACTTGACCGAAGGGCAGTCAACTCTCAGACCAGCCATTGATTTCTGGAGGTAGCTCAACATGAAAATCTCTGCTCAACAGAGATGCTGAAGATTGGAACTTCTGAGTTTGTAGGGGGAGTAATGAGTTGTGAGCAACACCATAATGATGATTTCATGAAGACACCAAGGACTTCTACCAGATGTCAACACCTTGGGACAAGTAGAAGGAAAGTTTCTAAGGTAAATAAGGGCTTACACATCATCCATGGACCCCCTGCCTCAGAATCACCTATGGGCCAGACTCCTAATATCCACCCAGAACCCCCAGATCAGATTCCTGGCGATAGAGTCCAGACATTATACTTCAACAAGGGATTATCATGCACAGATGAAGTTTAAAATATTGATCTAATTCAGACACTTTATTTTACTAGTGAAGAAACTGAGGCACAGAGAAGTCACAAAGACAAAGCAAAACTCACTTTATGCATTTATTCACCTTTTCTACTGGAGATGTGGCCTCTGATTGATGGCTTCATTCACATGCCTGGGCATCTGCATTCTGCTTGCAATGTATTTCCTTTCTTGTGATACAAAACATGCTGCCATTAGTTTCCTCATGGCTTGAAGGTGAGGGGGAACAGAAAGAGAGGGCAGGGAGTTGCTCTGCCCAGACCTCTGAAACGCCACTTACCAACCCAGAATAGGAGGTACAGCAATAAGAGGCCAGAGAAGGAAAGAAAGGGAGGAGAAAAGTATTAGAATGAAAAATGTAGCCTAGTCTCTCCAATAATCTCAGAGAAACCTCAGGGAATTTAAGCTGTCAAAGCAATAAACAATAATAATATTTGTAATCTTTAAATGAAGCATTTTACAAATTACAAAGTGTTTAAGAACCATTTTTCCCTGATGTGACCTCCCTACTCTGCTTCTCCTTAGGTACTCCGTATAGTCACTGAGGGCTGATATCTCTTAATACCAGCAAATGGCCAACACCTTGGTTCCCACCTACCGTCTCTACACCAGCAGAGGCCCACAGAGGAGATGTAAGAGAAGAGGGAGGAAGGCAAGGCCTGGTTATATATAGTTTTGCAGAATAAAGTGGGAAAGTGTCCCTTTCCCCACCATGTGTGCAGTGGAGAGTGACACCATGGCTTCAAATAGTTAATCCTGCGAATGTTCCTAGGAAATCTGCCACATAGTCTGGGTTGTTGAATAAAGCATTCAGCATCACTGACGAAAACACTACATGGGAAGCAGATCTATGTATATGCAGGGAGAAAAAAAGCCCCTCCATGTGAGGTAATAAATATAAAAGTCACCATCAACAAAGACCCAAGGAACAAAAGAAACCTGAATCAAAATGACAGGCTGCTTAAGATCAGTAAACTATAAATCCAAATATTTAAATGTTTAAAGATATAATGTAATTTCCCTTTCAGTCTACTTAGTCTCTGCCAAGAACATCACAGGATTCTTTAATAATGGCTGATGGGTTTGCTTGCAAACAGAGTCCCATAGTCTGTATTAATATAGATGTTACTGGTGCATGTCACATTTTCCTCACATATATAAACTTGCAATGCATTAGATTCCTGTCACCATTAAAATGATTAATAGCTATTCTTCAATAAATTTTATTTTTTTCTAATTGTCATAAAATTCCATGCCTGCAAGTGTTGTGCTTTCTTCCTTTTTTCCCACTTAATTCTATTTTAAGTGATGCTATTAATGATATTTCTCTACTTGAAATAATTAGATAATCTAAAACTGAGAAATAAGCACTTTCCTTTCCTCATTGTTTTTTCCTCTTCTTTATCTCTAACAGCCCCAGGAGATCACAAACATTTGTCCTTTGGGCAATATCAGCAGTTAATGATTCATGTTCAAAGGCTCAAAGTTGTCTAATTAACAAAAACCAATGTTTTACAGAAGCCATTTTTGCTTTCAAGTTAATAGCACACAGTATATATATATACAAACACTGGATTGCATGCAAGTCTCCAAGCTTATGGTATGCTATTAATTCAAAACTGCCCAATTTCATTTTATCTGCCCCAAACTTCAATCATTAAAAATGTACCATTTTCATTTTATTCTGTTCTGATTTATTGGTGGCTTTACAGTACAGTTCACACATCACATCATCCTATAATATGCTCATAAAAATCACTTTTCAGTTATTATTAAAATATGCACTTGATTAATGAAAATAATATTAGCATATTTTCCATAAAGCAAATTCTTAATAGTATCCATTATTAACAAAATCAGAATCTCTTAAATAGTCCCATCATCCTCTTAGTGTAAATGGTGCCATAGGCTAAGTATTTCCTAGACAGCAGACATTCAGTAAAACTTGTGGTACTTTACCACTGGGACATCATGAATTTTTATAGAGAGACTGACTTTTAAATGATAAATATTGACATTTCTAAAATACCAGTGGCTATGAAATCAGCAATAATCCAAACAAAACAGATAAAACTTTTGTAGCATCATCATGATCTTAGATTTCAAACCAAGGTTGATCCCAGGGAATGAAGTGCTTGTTCTTCCACAATATCTGAATACTGTGCATGTCCAGTTACTATAACTGCTCACTTTTTTTTTAAGTTTATTTGTTTATTTTGAGAGACAAAGTGAGAGTGGAGAAGGGGCAGACAAAGAGAATCTCAAGCAGGCTCCACATTCTCAGTGCAGAGCCTGATGTGAGGGGGCTCAAACTCACAAACCAGAACCTTGAGATCATGACCTGAGCCAAAATCAAGAGTCTGACGCTTTAGAGGGTGAGCCAACCAGGCACCCCTAACTTCTCACTTTCTTGTATGGGTTCACACTAGCAGCAGGGATTGTATCTTTGCATCTTTCCAGTGGTTACAGCCTAGTGATTAAGAATATATTTTCAATTGAAAGCTCTCTTAGTTTGAACTTAGTCTTCATGCTTTGTACTTTATGTAAGTTGGATAGGTTACTGAAACTCTAAGTGCAGTTTCCTTATCTGATAAGTGAGCATGAGAGTATCTATTTCTCTCATAAAACTGATTGGAAGAATAAAGGAGATATATTTAGAGTGGTTTGGTTAATACTCACCAAATATTAGTTATTATTATTTGCACCCCTAGTATCCACAACCCAGGAATGAGAATATAAGTCATTCATGTTATTAAAAGAATAAAATAATAAATTAGGAAGACAAATACTAGTATTCTTGTTTATAGATGAGTTAAACCTGCTTCAGCAAAGTAAAATAATGTGCCCAGTGTTCATCAGCTAGTAAATGACAGAACTGGTTTTCAAACTTGGGTCAATTTATGTCCAAACTGTAGCAAAAGATTTGCTGTCTCCTAGAAAAATCTCTGAGCTTGCTATTGATTGAGCAAATGCCTACGTTTCAAAAATGAACCAAGTGTTGTTGTTGTTGTTGTTGTTGTTGTTTAAAGAACGATTAAAAAAATATCAGGCAGAAATGTCATGGGCCTCTCTCCCAAATCACTGCCAATTTATCTGCTAAGGAGCAATAGCTATGAAATTGGGACTTTGTTCCCAAATACTCTCCCAAACTCAGAAAAATGGGGGACAGATGATATTCTGACAACTAACTTTCTCACATAAGTCTCTGCCACTCTCAATCTTTGTCAAAATGGATTTCTCATAATTAAGAAGCATGATTCTCAGAGGAGACAAGTGGCAACTCAATAGTTCAAAATCTGCTGAAAATTCTACTGCATATTGAAGTGCCCACACACTTGAGCATTCTTACTCATTTCTCCAATCCCAAAGGCTTTGCTTAGTGAAGAGAGCAAGAAAACTATCTACACAAGAGCACTTTAAGTAGGTGTTCTCATTCTTCAGTGATAATTACTTGAGTTACTACTCATACCGCTGATATGGAGAAAAGAATATTTTATGAGAAGGAAATGAGTTCATTTATTAACTCTAGGTAGATGAAATCCTTCATATTTGTTCATCTAGTAGAAGTTATTACTAAGATCAATGTTCTTTATACATACATTTTATACAAGATCCAAGTTTCACTCTTAAAGCCCTGCTACGGTATCTCCCTAATAGATATGTAACTTTTCTTCCTGTGGTCTCGCAACTGAGGCTACAAGTTCCATGTAAGTGTTTTTAATTGTACTTGATCTATCTACATTTAAAGGACTTCACTCTCAAGTCATATGCTTACAAGATTTATCTTTTCCTTTCATACCTTGTATTCATCAAAGGGAATTAGGTTTCATTCTCCCAGAGCTAAAAGAGATGATATAATTTAAAATATTAAAGAATTAGTCATTAACAAGTTGCCCGAAAAATGTGATGGGTGAGGTTCATGCATGCACTCATTAATAAGTGAGTACTAAGCTGCTATAACGTGCAGGAGGCATGTCCTGGAGATAATGAGATCTTAGTCCTAAACTCCTCTCTAGTACTAATTACTAAAACAATGTAACAATGGCTGTAAGACATTTGGAGATTGAAAAATAATTCTAGACCAATCTATTTGTTTTTGTTGAAGGCAACAAAGGAAGATTTCTGAACATTCACGTTTCACAAAATACACCTCCCAGGTATCCTGATATTAGAAGTTATTGGGAGGTCAGAATAGAACCAAAGTTTAGAAAGAAAAACTATCAACATTTTAATATCTGTACTCTCTGTATGCCTTTCCTCCTGTTAATAAGAAAGCGTCCTCATTCCTAAAAACAAACAACCTATTTCCTCACCTTCTCATAGACTTTTTTTCTAGAATCAATGTGTCCCTCTCTTGCATTATTTTCAATAGCATACAAACATGCTTTATGTTACCTATGGAAAAAATGGGTATGTAATGCAGGATTCAGGGGCTGGATTACATTACCGCTTCTAAGTATTCACTACGTCTTCATTAGAATGTTAAGTACTCATATTTACCTTTTACCATGTGAGGTACAGGGCCTTCTGGAGAAGTGTACTTGTCTACCTCATTGTCATTGGGCTTAGCCATGTAATTGGCTTTGGCCAATGGGATGTGAACAAACATCAACTATGGCAAATCCAAGCAGAAGATTTGAGACAGTGCATAGTAGAGTTCTGTCACTTGCTCCCTCCTTCTTCCATCAAAGGAGCATGCCCAAGTTTGGGACAACACTGTCAGCTTGTGTCCAGAAATCAGAAGACTCGGGGTATATGGCCATAGCTGACCTCTAGCTACTGAATTAATGTAATCAATTTTTTAAAAAATGATTTTGATTGTTTTTTTCATTGCATTCATTGTTTTCATTGCAGTATGACCCCTTTAACCTCTCCCCATCCATATTACTCTGCTCTACTTCCTAGCAAAATTCTTGAAAAAACTATTTGAATATATTTCTATTTCTTCACTTTCTATCTTTCTATTAATCCTCTACAATCAGGCTTTGCACCTCACCCCCCAATTCCACTGAAATCACACTTAGCAAGGTGTTTTGCTTATCTCCAACACCAATGATAGTTTCTCTATCCTTCTCTGGCTTGACCTCTCAATGGCATTTGGCATGGTTGTCCACTCCCTCCTTTTTGAAATATTCCCATCTCTTCATTTCTTCAGATTTACCTTCCATTTCACTGGCCATTCCTTCTCAGACACTTTTGCTAGTTCTCCTTCCTCTTTTCAATCACTGAAATGTGAGTACACCAAAATGTGTCTTTGGTCTTCTTTTCTGTTTATACATTCTCCCAAATGATCTCATCTGGACATTGGTTATTTATTTGTTAGTTTTTGTTTTGTTTTATTTTACTGTATTTTATTTTATTTTAGAGACAGAGCACATGCATGAGCTGGGGAGGAGGGCAGAAGGAGAGAGGGAGAGAGAATCTTACTATTCTTCTCAAATAAATGCATTCTAAGGTTAAAAAGTTTTCTTCTGAACACAGCTTTATTCTACATAATTTTTATTTGTCTGGAAATGTTTTTAATTTGCTTTCATTTTTGAAGGATGTTTTTGCTCTGAATTGATTTTGAGGTTGTAAGTTCTTTTGCTTTAGCATTTCAAGTATGTCATCCCATTTTTTCTTGGATTTTATCACTTACTTTGTGAAGTCACTTTTCAATGTTATTGTTGTTTCTGTGAAGGTAATATTTTTCTCTAGAAGCTCTTAAGATTTTCTCCTTGCTTTTTCTCTTTTATTAACAGTTTTATTGTGTTGCTGCCTAGGTGAGATTTTCTTCATACTTATCTATCTGGGAGTTTATAACACTTTTCAAATCTATGGATTAATGTCTTCCATTACTTTTGGAAAATTCTCAGCCATCATCTCTTTACATTGGGACTTTATTCTCTTTCCTCTACCCTTCTAAGATACAATTACCCTTATATCAGACCTCTTCATCATGTCCCTTATAGCATACTAAAGATGGCCAGGTTATTTGCCCCTCTTCCCATCAAGGAGCAGAATCTATTTTTCCTATGACCTTACCTTCTTGTAATCTGGACTGGCCCTGTGATGTGATTTAATTATGAGTGCTTCATTTCTGCAGCAGGTACACAGTGTATGGTCCCTGGACCAGCCATAAAAACATCATCTTGAACTTGTTAAAAATGCATATTTTTGGCCTTATTCCAAATCTACTAAATTAGAAACCGAGATGATAGGGAACTGTGAGTGTTTTGTGGCAAATTCCCTGGGTGATTTTGATGCATGATAAAGTTTTAGAATAACTGTCTAGGCAATGGTCATTGGTCCAAGAGATGATCAGATGAACTAAGGAGGACATTTGATTTCTTCTCTATGATTGTATGAACCCTAGAAGGAGGAAGCTCTCTTCTCCTAGTGGCATTGCTAAGGTTGTATGATATAACCCTGAAGCTGTTGACAGCCATTGTATTTTACTTCGTAGAAAAAAAGTCCCTATGGAGTGGGACAGAATGAGACTGACACAAGGTTAAGATAGAGCCCAGACAACTTTGTAAGAACCCTGAATCCAATTGTGCCTAAAGCTTCAGATTAGTCCTTAACTTTTTAGTTATGTGAACTTTTTTTTCCCTCAAGCTAGTTTGATTTAGTTTCTGCACTTAGAACTAAAGAATCCTGACTAATACACAAGAAAACTTCCACTTCCTCTTCCAAACGATAATCTCATGCAGTGCCCCTAACATATAAAATAGATAATTATAGGTCTTCTCTGAATGGAGCAGAGATAGAAAACTTTGAATCTTACCATGTGGCTTTTCCCAGGCCTCCCTCAGCAACTCCTGGAGACTTTTCTCAGAACAACCCTAAAGTTCTAGGCAACATAGATTAAAATCTTTTGGGTAGATTATGACATAACTTCTTCTGCCTGATTTCAGTTGCAGCTGTGATGGAAAGTTGCTTAAAGTTGCCCAACTCAAGCATCCTGCTGTGTGTCTCTGCTTGTCTGTCACTGGGATTTCTCTCAAGACACTAGGTTTCATAGAAGTTCATGCTTTTGAGGTCAAGCTTCTAGAGGGATGGGTACAAAAGGGTCCTGGTGTTACATCCTGTGGAAGCACATTTCTTAGACACATTTTCTATAATTCCAGAGGATCTCCAGTGGGATTGGGCTCTAGGGACCCATGGAAGTAACAAGATCATTGCTATATCTTCTTTTTCTTTTTTTCCCTTCCTTATAGCCTGTGTGTGTGTGTGTGTGTGTGTGTGTGTGTGATTACTTCCAAAATAAGCCACCTGTACCCAGTCCTTTTCTCTGATTCTGCTTTTGAGAAAACCTAAACTAAGACACCAATGTTATAAAGTATAAAACTGGGTGTTAGAGTTAACTTATGAAATAGGCTTAATCATTTCCTTTCTCCAGGCCTTAGATGCATCATTTGTAAAACAAGGACATTGAACTAACTGCTTACTTAGTTTATTTTAACTCTGAATTATCAGGTTCCTTCTCACTTTTATGTAATTCTTCATACTGTTTCAGAATATTTGTGAATAATTACACATGAAATGAGAATGATGAGGATGGCCACTCTGAACATACAGGCCCTTGTGGTTTTTCCCTCTTTCCTAAACACCTTTATTCATTTTTCTCCATATTTTTCCTCCAGATGACTTGTCTCACATTTCTCCTTGGTTGGTCCTTGTAGATGTGGACCCAGAAAAACGAGGAGATATACCCAGCCCTGAGCAGACTACACAGGGCTATTTTGACATGCCAGAAGCTCTCAAAACCACTGATATTCAGAGCCTCATGTGTATGTAGGACATAAAGATTGAGAGTAAAAACAAGTATAGACCAAATACAATCAACTATCTGGTTGGCTAAACACAGCATAATAGACTTAGTACTTTAGGGCTGGAGCCAAAAATACTCAACAAAAAATGGCTTCAATTTCATATTGATTAAAAAAAATGGAATGTTACACCTGGGGATCCAGCTATAGATTTCAATCTACTTTTCCTTGTAACTTGAGACAAATTGAAATCTATGATAATGAACACAATTAGGAAGGGAAAGTCTGTTCTCTTCTTCCTTTAGCAACTAGAAATGATCAATTTTAAACTACATTGTTGTTGTTGTTTCACACGGTGGTGGCTTCCAATGGGGCCTTAACACAATGATTATGTTGATTGCTGTTGGGAAAAGAAGAGATGGAAGAGATGTGTTCTGTTTTAAAAGGAAGCAGGAGGACTGTGGAGGCTGTGACACAGAGGACATTCCTGCATACTGTTGTCAGGCGAGAGATTCCCCCCACACTCTCCAAGGACTTCCATTGGGCTGGTCTTAACACAAGAGGGTTAGCAACCACCTGCAGAGGTTGTTTAAGGGATTCATAAAATGAACAAATCAAGAGACTAATGATGCTGGAGAGGATGTGGAGAAACGGGAACCCTCTTGCACTGATGGTGGGAATGCAAACTGGTGCAGCCACTTTGGAAAACAGTGTGGAGGTCCCTCAAAAAATTAAAAATAGACCTACCCTATGACCCAGCAGTAGCACTGCTAGGAATTTACCCAAGGGATACAGGAGTACTGATGCATAGGGGCACTTGTACCCCAGTGTTTATAGCAGCACTTTCAACAAGAGCCAAATTATGGAAACAGTAAATGTCCATCAACTGATGAACGTATAAAGAAGTTGTGGTTTATATATACAATGGAATACTACTTGGCAATGAGAAAGAATGAATTCTGGCCTTTTGTAGCAACGTGGATGGAACTGAAGAGTGTTATGCTAAGTGAAATAAGTCATACAGAGAAAGACAGATACCATATGTTTTCACTCTTATGTGGATCCTGAGAAACTTAACAGAAGACCATGGGGGAGGGAAAGGGGGAAAAAAGTTACAGAGAGGGAAGGAGGCAAACCATAAGAGACTCTTAAAAACAGAATAAACTGAGGGTTGATGGGGAGTGGGAGGGACGGGAAAGTGGGTGATGGACAATGAGGAGGGCACCTGTTGGGAGGAGCACTGAGTGTTGTATGGAAACCAATATGACAATAAATTTCATATTTAAAAAAAAACTCCACAAATGGATATTAGTTATGGTCCAGTTATGTGGCTACATCATGGATGATTTTTGTGTGCAAAATTGTAAATTTAATTAAATGAAGAAAGTTACTACTTATGCTTTATTTATGGATTTTTCATGCCAGAAAAAAATAACAAAAATAAGTTTCAATACTAATAAAATATAACAAAATACAAAACAAACAAAAAAAGGGACTCATGCAGAGTTTCTTTCGATGGGTTTTCGCTTTCTCCATTTAGTGCTTGGCGTTTGAAATTCCTTTGAGGTCAGAGCCCTTTCTTTGCTAAGTAAAGAAAAACTCCAAGGGAAAACACCCTTGTAGAGATATAGTGCAAAGAGTCCTGAGTTGGGAGTCAGGAAGCAGAATTTTTGTCTTTGCTCTGCAGATAATTAATTTTGTGAAATCAGGGAGGTCACATAACCTTTCTCTGGTTGGGTCTCCACATCTCTAAAATGAGTGGGATTAGAAACAGTGATTTCTGTCATCCTTTGCAGCTCTAAAATCTGGATTATTGATGGAAAATAATGCTAATATTTAAATGGCAGATATTTTTTTTTTCTTAGAGTGGATCAGATGAGGAGAGGTGAGTATCCAGGCTTAGAGAATCCGAAAGTGGCCATGGATAGAGAAAGGATGAAATGTGCTTCTTTACAAGTTTTACCTCTCATGCTTATTACCATCCCATCTGCAACAATGCATGAAATGACATAAAATATAGTAGGAGGCTTAGAATAGTCTAAAATTAATAACTTTTATTGAAAGACAGACCTAGGTTCTAATCCTGACTCTGTCACTTATATGTGGTCACCGTAAGTTATCTCACAGTCCTGAGCCTCAGTTTATACACCAATAAACTGAGGATAATAATACGTTCATTATGGGGTGTCAACTATCCTGGGAAGTGATGGTCAGGAGGAAATACTCACCGGGAGGAAGATTATAAAGTTTTATAAGACAATTTTGTCCTCTGAATGACATTGTGTGTCTCTCTAGTTACAGAAGATGATAGAGTTCTTCTATCTGCAGGGTATTAATGTGAAAGATGGAGGGAGTCACTGGGCGTGCTAATGCTTTGGTAATTACACCAACAGTTAAGTTACATTATTATTGCTCAATGCTGTGTCATTTCAAAGACGGCAACCAGTGTTGATACCATTAGAGCTTGCAACATTTTCCCAAAGTGGTGATGCATCACAGATCTCATCAATATCACTTTGAAGATGGACTCGGATCCAGACACATGAAAAGCAAAAGCATGGTTATGGATCACTGCTGTGCAGCATGTGGGCTGTGTTCACACAGTAACAGTCTGAAATAACTGAAAACACTATTTTGATGAGAATAGTCTGAAGTGAAACCCATGTTTATTATTAACACTCATGCTAATGTCAAAAAATCTTATTAATTTTGTTGTATTCTCATTGATTTGTTAAATGTAAAGCTTCAACCATAGCAAAGAGTAAAACATCTAAGGATATATTTTTAGTTGATGCTGGAAATTCATCATTCCACAATGTGCTCTTTATACCTCGGAGATGATTTGATGATTAAAAGAAAACCTGCTAATATAATCCCTGATTTTTTATTAAAAGGCTTTTAAATTCTTCTCTAGACACATGACTCCCCATCTTTCTAGTATTATGTGATCAGTCTCCAACCAAGGGCATTTGAAAATTCATCTTAACTCTGCGGATGATGGAGTTTGAAATTCTTAAAACTTCTGTGACAGTTTTGGCCTAATATGAGGACCACTTAAATTTAAAATACTGCAACTTTTCAGCTCTGCCTATTATCAAATCAACAAAATTTATTCCTCCTTTTATTTCCATGTAGTAGGAATAATATTTAGATTTCCTGCAGCTCATTCCTGCAGGCTGGGGGATTGAGATGCAGATTACTTTTGGCTACTACGAAAAGTTAGTGTAGGAAAACATGCAAGTTTCCAGTAATCTTCCCTTCCTCATCTATCAATTAATAATTCCTTTTAAGTGAAATAATGCAATATATACTTTACAGGTATTACACGGTTCCTTATCAGAAGTAGAAAGAAGACTCATAAAATATAAGAGGCTACCCGCTTCTTTGTAGTTATAGTACATTTATAGGTAAAACTACTAACCGCATTTTTTTTGTGTGTGTGAAAGATATTTTTTTCTGTGTGAGAACACCACATACATCTTAACTTCTTATGTAACACTGAATACCAAGTACCTACATGCGGAAAGGAAATAATCATCTCCATTCTGAAGATTACTGATGAGCATGACAAGGTCCCAACTCACAGCATCCCTACAAAATCATTTTATTAAGAAAAATTTCTTCTATTGATAGAGAAACAGTGGGCTGTATATTTCTGTTTCAGTAGAAAACTACCCAGCTTTTATTTAATTACCGTGGAGCCCCTTTATCCATTATAATGGATGTACCATCAAGCAGCAACCAGATTTATTTCCTGAAACACAGGAGCTTTGCAGTGTATAGTAAGTAGAATGTTTCTGTTAGCAGAGAATAAAAACAGCTGAAGGAACTTAGTGATGTAAAGCATGCCATTGGACCTCTTATAATTGTATTCTATTTGCTAAAAGTTCAAAATGAGACGATAAGGGAGGAGGAAATAGTATGGAAGGAGACAGAAGAAATGATGAAAGAAAAGGAGACAGAAATAACTTGAATTGTTTCTGCTTTGCAGCTTGTTGAATCCTTTCAAGGATTTCCTGCATGGTTTGGTTGGTATTCTGATTATGAGATGGTTGGATGCTAGCTGTGAGCTCATCACAGGGTGATCATCTTGGTATATTACCTGTATCACAAAGCTGTTATCTGGTTAAATAAGTCTTGCCTGGACATCTCTGCTCTGGCAGGATAAATTTGTGAGACATTAATTTGTTTTATTATGGCTGATGTGAAAGAATTGGTATGACTGGGAGCTAGATGTGTGATATTTACAAATGATGGTCTCTTTTTTCACAATGTAGCCTAGTCTTTTGTGTTCTCTGTCTCAAGGGCATTTCCTAGGGCAAACATAGAAGTTGTTTGAAGGCAGTGTTTCACTTAGCTTTTGTGACTGTTGAGGAAGAGGAAGCAGAAGCAAGAGAGAGATGTGAACTTCCCTAGAGCGAGAATGGGGTGGAGGATGGTGGATCCAAGTACATCAGAAACCAGCACCCTAAAGTTTAGTTGTGTGCCAGGTGGTGGGATCTCAGAAGGGATTGGTGGTGTGTCCAGACTGTGGAATCTGCAGGTAGGCTGGTCAGAGGATGACCTTTTACCTAGACTCACTTTCCCCAGAGTCAGCTCCTTATCTTGGCTTGGCCTTTACATTGGAACCTGAAAAGACTTCTAGAGTAGGGGGTGGGAGCAGAGAGAATGCCTCTAACGGTTGAGGTTGAACCTCCTGATAACTTGGCAGGATGAAGACTTGCATTAGTTTGCTAAGACTGCTGTAATGAAATACTACAAACTGGATGGCGTAAACAACAGTAATTTATGGTCTCATAGTTCTGGAGGCTGGAAGTCCATGATGAAAGTGTCAGCAGAGTTGGTTCCTTCTAAGTGCTGTTAAAAAGAATTTGTTCCATGCTTCTTCCCCAGCTTCTGGTGGTTTACTTGCAATCTTCAGCACCCTTGGCTTGTAGACATATTATCCTGATCTCAGTTTTTGTCTTCATCAACTATGCACATATTGGTTGTTTTAGTCATTCAGGGCTGCTGTAACAAAAATACCATAGACTGAATAGTTTCAAAAACATACATTTATTTCTCACAGTTCTAACGGCTGGGAAATCCAAGATCAAAGCACCATCAGAGCCAGTGCCTGGTGAAGACACTCTTCTTTGTGTTCAGATGTCTGTCTTTTCCTGGTATCCTCATATGGCAGAGAGGACGGAGCGAAAGTAAGCTCTCTTGCGTCTCCTTCTATAAGAGCATTAATCTCATTCAAGGGGGGCTCCACTGTTTTGACCTAATCACCTCCCAAAGGCCCCACCTCCTATCATCATTACATTGGCAGTTGGCATTTCAACATATGAATTTGGGGAAGGGGGAATTCATTCTATAACAGTGATGCCACTTACTGAAATAGGAAAAATTGTGAGAAGGAAAGATCTACAGGGTGGAGAAAACCAATAGTCTTTTGGCCAAGTTCATATCAAAAAACCCGTAGACACACAGATGAGGATGTCAAGTAAATAGCTGGATAGGTGAATTTTGAGCTAAATTGAGAGGTTAGAGCTAGAAAGTCATTGTCACTGTCATATAGATTATATTTGAAACCAAGGTTCAGGGGCACAAGGGTGGCTCAGTTCACTGAGCGTCTGACTCTTGATTTCAGCTTAGTATATACACTAAAAGGATCATTTTGTAGTGGATAAAAAATATTGAATCACTATGATACACACATGGAATGAATAGGCTACTATATTTCAATAATATTTATCTTTAAAAAAAGTAACAGGGGCACCTGGGTGCCTCAGTCGGTTGAGTGTCCACCTCAGCTTAGGTTATGATCTCACGGTTTGTGAGTTCAAGCCCCCCCATCAGGCTCTGTGCTGATAGCTGGAAGCCTGGAACCTGCTTCAGATTCTGTCTCACCCTCTCTCTCTGTTCCTCCCCCTCTCACACTTTGTCTTTCTCTCTAAAAAATAAATAAAAATTAAGAAAAAAGTAAAAAACAAAAGTAACTTGGAAAAAAGCCTGCTCAAGAAGAAATGAAAAATGTAAATGTTTCCCTTTTTATATTTTCAAAAATTGAATCCATAGTTTATGATCTTCCTACAAGAAGATCTCCAGGCCCTGTTGAATTTTTATAAACCATTTAATAAAGAAATAATACTGATCTTGATGAGGGAAACAAAGGCAGGAGCAATGTAGTTTAAATTAAATCTGATTATAGCTTGCAGCCCACTGATAGATGTCTGAAACATGCAGAGCATGACCTTGTTCAAGGAACTCATGGCTGTCTTACTTCCTTCATGTTTTTGTGTTATTAAAGACTAAAAGTAACCTTATCTTAACAGCAGCTAGCCCCTCAAGGTCCTGAAAGCCTTGCTTCCAAATTTTTTAGAGACTTATGCTATCCCTAACCCCCACTAACTTAAAAGTATAAAATCAGTCACTCCTCACAAGCCCAGTGCAGCTTTTTCTACCCACAGGTCCTGTCCCCATGCTTTAATAAAATCACCTTTTTGCACCAAAGACGTCTCAAGAATTCTTCCTTAGCTGTTTACTCAAGAACCCCATCAATCTTAGCAAACTTGAAGATATTAGAAACAGTGTGAAACAAATAGCAACTCAGTATATTAGGCCAACATAATATTATCCCAAAATGTGACCCAAAAAGAAACACAAGTCAATCTCTGTTAAGAACATAAATGCATATATTCTAAGAAATATTAACAAATTAAATCCAGCCATTCATAAAAAGGCTACTGTATCATGATCAAGTTGAATTTCTCCCAGAAATGCAAATATGGTTTAACTTTCAAGATATTAATCCATAAAATTTACCGTATTAAAAAGAAAAACAAAATCATATGATCATCTCAGGAGATACAGATAAACCTTTTATAAAATTCAATACCTATTTAAGACAAAAACTCAATAGACAAGGAATAAAAAGAAATAACCTTAATCTGATAAATATTATCTACCAAAAACTGTTGGGGGGGGGACTACAATTAATATTATACTTAATGGTAAAATACTGAAAGATTTTTCTCTGAAATCAACAATGAGATAGAATTTTTGCTATCATCACTTCTGATGTCCGAACCACTGCATTAAGGCAGAGGTAAAAGGTATAATAATTGATCAGAAGAAATAAAAATTGTTATATGCAGATGATATATGATCATGTACATAGAAAATCCAAGTAAGTTTGTGAAATTTTTATATTACTTTATGACTTTAGAAAGTTCACTGGAAACAACATTAGTGAAAAAAATTTGTTGCACTTTTATCCATAGAAAAATAACAGAGAAATAAATTATAAAAAGAAGACCACTTAAAATAGCAGCCGCCCCAAATCAACTATTTATAAATAAATCTATTAAAAATGAGCAATTGTGCCAAACCAAAAACTACATAACATTATTATTGTGGAGGAAGGAAAATACCCAACTCCAAACCCCGTTAGCCATCCTGTTTCACCTAACTGGGAGAAACTGAGAAGAACTTGTGAAGTCCACAGCCCAGCAACACAGGCTGGCTGAAAAACTGACACTTGAACATGAGACTAAAGAACACTTCCCCTTTGCCACACCTTACCACCACATCACTAAACATCTATTTACCTAAGTTCCTTTTACCCATACACCATGTCTGGCTTTCCACAAAACATCAGAAGGCCTACTAATGGCAAAAAGCACAGTATGAAGAGACAGAGCAAGCATCAGAACCAGACTTGATATGACAGACATGTTGGAATTATTAGACTGCAAAATTTAAAATACCTATGATTACCATATTAAAAACTATAAATGGAAAAAGCAGACAACATTCAAGAACAGATGGATAATTTAAGCAGAGAGATGGAAATTCAAAGAAAAAATTTAAAAATGCTAGAGATCAAAAACACTGTAACAGAAATGAAGAATGCCTTTGATGGGCTCATAAGTAGACTAAAAACACCAAAAAATTTCCTGCAACTAAACAGCTATGTTAGCAAGGTTGCAGGATTTAACATTAACACATAAAAGTTAATCATTTTCCTATATAACTGCATTGGACAAGTGAACTCTGAAATGAAAACCAATACCATTTACATTAGCATCCCCTCAAATAAAATACTTAGGTATAAATATAACAAAATATATACAAGATCTATGAGAGGTATTCTACACAATTCTGGTGAAAGAAATTAAAGTACTAAGTAAATGGAGAAATATTCCACGTTTATAGAAAGGAAGACAATATTGCTAAGATACCAGTTCTTCCTAAATTGGTCCATAGGCTCACAGCAATCCCAACCAAAATCTCAACTAGTTTTTGGATTTTGACAAACTGATTCTAAAATTTATATGGAGAGGCAAAAGATTCAACAGAGTCAATATAGCACTAAAGAAGAATAACAAAGTCAGAGAACTGAAATTACCCAATCTCAAGATCTTTTATTACACTAAAATAATCAAGACAGTGTGGTATTAACAAAAGAATAGACAAATACATCACTGGAACAGAATAGAGAGCCCATAAATAGGCAAATATAAATATAGTCAACTTAACTTCAACAAAATTTATACAACAGAGAAAAGATAATTTTTTCAACAAATGGTGCTGAAACAACTGAAAATCACATGCCCCCCCAAAAATCTAGACACAGATCTTAACAGTTCTCACAAATATTAACTCAAAATGTATCACAGACCTAAATGTAAAATGCAAAACTATAAATCTCCTAGAAGATAACATAGGAGAAAATCTAGATGACCTTGGGTATGGTGGTGACATTGTAGATTCAATACCAAAAGCTGGATCCATGGAAGAAATAATTGATAAGTTGAATTTCATT
The DNA here is from genome assembly GCF_023721935.1 of Panthera uncia. Taxonomy (NCBI): domain Eukaryota; kingdom Metazoa; phylum Chordata; class Mammalia; order Carnivora; family Felidae; genus Panthera; species Panthera uncia. The sequence goes on from NC_064816.1 coordinate 44,104,252, forward strand.
AAAATAAAAAACTTGCACTGTAAGAAGGACACTGTGAAAAGATGAGAAGACAAGGCCCAGAATGGGAGAAAATATTTACAAAAACATACCTGAAAAAGGACTGTTATGCAAAATATACAGAGACCTCTTAAAATTCAACAATAAGAAAACAAACAACCTAATTAAAAAATAAACCAATAGACATCTCACCAAAGAAGATACAGAAATGGCAAACAAGCATACAAAAAGATGCTTAACATCATATTTTACTGGGGAATTGCAAATTAAAACAACACTGTAATACACTATAAATGCAATGGGGAAAAAAAACACAAGAACACCAAATGCTGATGAGGATGTAGAATAACAGGAACTCTTATTCATTGTTATGAGTGGAATGCAAAATGGTAGAGACACTTTGGAAGACAGTTTGGCAGTTTTTTACAAAACTAAACATACTCTTACCATATGATCCAGCAATCATGCTCTTTGATATTTACCCAAATTAGTTGAAAACTTACATCCACACAAAACCTACACATGAATGTTTATATCAGCTTTCTTTACAATCACCAAAAATTGGAAGCAATCAAGATATCCTTCAGTAGATGAATAGATAAATTAACTATGGTACAACCAAACAATGGAATGCTATTCAGCACTTAAAAAAAAAAAAGAGCTATCAAGCCATGAAAAGACATGGAGGAAATGTAAATGCACATTACTAAATGAAGGAAGCTAGATGAAAAGGTTATGATTCTAACTATATGACATAATGGAAAAGGCAAAACCAATGAAATAGTAAAAAGATCAGTTGTTGCCAATGGTTAGAAGGGAGAGAGTGATACAAGCAGAGCACAAAAGATTTTTAGGACAGGGAAACTTTTCTGTAGGACGGGATAATGGCAGACAATAAACGTACTGTACATTTGTTAAAACCTGCAAAATGTACAATATCAAGAGTGAACTCTAATGTAAACTATGGACTTTGGGTGATAATGATGGTCAATGTAGGTTCATCCGTTATAACAAATATACCACTCTGGCTGAAAGTGTTGATAATGGGAGAGGTTGTGAGTGTGGAGGCAGAGGATTCATGAGAACTCTCTGTACTTTCCACTTAATTTTGCTGTGAATCTAAAGATATTCTAAAATAAATCCTATTAAAAATAGGTGAGATAAAATCTGATTAGTTGCTTTGCTGGAATGTTTTGTGATATGGGTTAGAGCCTCTGATCAGCAAGCACCACCAGAAGATCCCAGAAGCCTCTCCCCACAAAAGAAGAGGACCAGGAGTTGGAGAGAAAAATACTTGGGATTGAAGACCTCAGTGGCTGAAGGCAAGAGGAAGACAGCCCTGGAAATGGTTCAGGCAGCTGGAACAGAGAGACACTATGACATTTGTATGCACGAGGGGGATGATACTCTAGGAAATTCTCTTGGTTACATGATCATGAAGAATTTGGAAGTGGAATTTTGGGATTACACTACAACCCATCCTTCAGACAGAAAAATTAATTTATACATTCAGATTCGAGGTGCTCTTCCAGCTGTTGAGCCATTTCAGAGGCCTGAGTGAGCTCAGGAATATCTGCCGAAATGTGCCAGACAAATGTGAGGCCAGCATAAATGAATATAAAGATCAAAAAGCAAGCAGAAATGAATCCACATTCTAGTCCCTTATGCACTATGCAGGGAGGACTATCCTCTAGGATATTCTCTTCATGATCTTGCAAAACCCAGATGTGGAAGTTTGTGATCACAACATGGTTTGTCCTTCAGAAAGATGTGCTTCTGGCTATTAACCCATTACAGCTGTTAGAAGCCCTGCGAGAACATTTGTATTCATCTAAATACAATTCCCTCTTTTATTTAAACTCAAAAAAAAAAAAAGAAGAAGAAAAAGAGAATATCTTATTAAATGAAGAACTATACAATGCTCATGGACTGGAAGACTTAATATAGTAAAATATTAATTATCTTTAAGTTAGTCTATAGATTCAGTGCAATCCTAATCAAAATCTCAGCAAGTGTTTTAAAAACATAAATGGATAAGTTGCTTGTGAATTATATACGGATATTCAAAAAGCCAAGAATATCCAGGTGTATCTTCTTTAGGGACAGTTGCTGTTGATTTGCTATTTTCCTTTGAATGGGCCATACTTCCTTATTTTTTTTGTATGCCTTGTGATATTTTTGTTGAAAACTGGACATTTGAATCTATCAATGTGGTAACTCCAGAAATCATATTCTTCCCCTTTCCAAGTTTTGCTGGGTTTTTTTTGCATATTTGTGTTTGTGTTTTTATTGTTGTAGGCTGCTTCTGTGCCAAGGATCAGCCTGAACTGCAAACTTAAAGTCTTCTTAAATCTTTCATGAAGGAGCATCTTTCCCTGAGCATGTGAAATCACTTCCTAATTTTCCTCATATATGCTTTTAAATGTCTTAATATTTAGGGTCTGGCTCCTAAACACAGAAAAAGTGAAAAATGAAAGCAGGAGAAGGGTCCTTGAAATCCCCTGGAAGTCACTATATCCAGAGGAGGAAGGGCTTATAACAATGAGGAGAGGTGCAACAGCGGCCACCTGACTCTTGGCACATCTATAATCACAAACAGCGGTCACGATCAGAGTACAGATGCCTAACATTTGGAGGACAGTGTCCTTTTTGCCAACCCTGGCTCCTGTGGGCCATGTGCAGGTTGCTCCAGGAACACACGCACAGCTGCCTGCCACATGACTAGGAATGAATGATGGGTAGCTAGTACTGTGGTGAGAGCTAAAATGAACCAAACTAACCCCAATTTACCATCTAAGACTTAGCTTGGAGGTTGTAAGCCTTCAACACACTATAGAGTTCCAAAATATAGGCATAGCTCAGAGATATTGCCAGTTCAGTTCCAGACCATTGAAATAAGGCAACTATTACCAAAAAAAGTAAATTAAATGAATTCTTTGGCTTCCCAATGCATAAAAATATATGTCTACACTATACTGTATTCTATTAAGTGTGTATTAGCATTATAACTAAAAAAATGTACATATCCTATTTTTAAAATACTTTATTGCTAAAAAATGCTAACCAACATCTGAGTTTTTAGTGAGTTGTAATCTCACATGACAGATCCCCATAATAAATATAATCATAATGAAAAAGTTTGAAATATTGTGAGAACTACCAAAATGTGACACAGAGACACGAAGTGACAGAATATTGCTGGAAAATTTATGCCAATAGACTTGCTTGACTCAGGGTTGCTACAAACCTTCATTTTGTTAAAAACACAGTACCTGCAAAGCACAATAAAGCAAAGCATAATAAAACAAGATATGTCTGCAGTTACATCAGATTCCACCAGTACAACTGTTATCTAGACAAGGAGACAGATTCCTGATGTTTAGCTACTCTGCCATCATCCCAGAATGCTCCTTTCAGGAATATCTTGAAGAAAAACAAAGCTTGAAGATCTATATTGCCAGACATTAAGACCTATGAAAAAGTATGGTAATTAAAATAATGTTCTTTGACCTAAGGATAAACAAATACACCAATAGAAGAGAATATAAACAGTCTCACACTTGTGTGACCACTTGATTTCACTGTAGATCTAATTATAAAAGTAATACAATAAAGGTATAGAATATATCATAGGAAAATACTTTCATGATCTTGGAGTACACAAAGATTTAATATAAATTTAAATATAGAGGAAGCAGTAACCATAAGGAAGAAGATTGATGAATTGGACTATATTAAAATTAAACATCTCTGTTCACCAAAAGAGATATTAAAAAAAATCAATGTTTACCTATTTTTTAATATGAAATTTATTGTCATATTGGTTTCCATACAATACCCAGTGCTCATCCCAACAGGTGCCCTCCTCAATGCCCATCACCCACTTTCCCATCCCTCCCACCCCCCATCAACCCTCAGTTTATTCTCAGTTTTTAAGAGTCTCTTATGGTTTGCCTCCTTCCCTCTCTAACTTTTTTTTTCCTTCCCATCCCCTGTGGTCTTCTGTTAAGTTTCTCAGGATCCACATAAGAGTGAAAACATATGGTATCTGTCTTTCTCTGTATAACTTATTTCACTTAGCATAACACTCTCCAGTTCCATCCACAATGCTAGAAAAGGCCATATTTCATTCCTTCTCACTGCCAAGTAGTATTTCATTGTGTATATAAACCACAATTTCTTTATCCATTCATCAGTTGATGGACATTTAGGCTATGATTTGGCTATGATTAGGCTATGATAGGCCATAATTTGGCTATTGTTGAAAGTGCTGCTATAAACATTGGGGTACAAGTGCCCCTAAGCATCAGCACTCCTGTATCCCTTGGGTAAATTCCTAGCAGTTCTATTGCTGGGTCATAGGGTAGATCTATTTTTAATTTTTTGAGGAACCTCCACACTGTTTTCCAGAGTGGCTGCACCAATGTTTACCTATTTTTGAGAGAGACAGAGTGTGAGCGAGGGAAGGGGCAGAGGGAAAGGGAGACAAATCTGAAGCAGGCTCCAGGCTCTGAGCAAGCTGTCAACACAGAGCCTGACGCAGGGCTCAAACTCACAAACCATGAGATCATGACCTGAACCGAAGTCAGACGCTTAACTAACTGAGCCACCCAGGTGCCCCCATCAAAGAGATATTTAAAAAGCAAACCACAGAGCAGAAAAAGTTATTTGCCTGATATATATATATATCTCATATATATAATATATCACATATATATCATATATATAATTGTAAACAATACGTGTAAGATTATCTCTACAAAGAATAATAATAAGATAATAGAAAAAATGGGCACAAAACTTTAACACGCACTTTCCCAAAGAGCATTATGAATGGTTAATAAATGTTTACAAAGGTGTTTTTTTTTTACCTACCAAGAAATGAAAATTCAAACCACAATGAAATATTATTATATAACTGCCAGAATGGCAATATTTAAAAGACTGATAATGCCAAGGTTTGATGATGCTGAGAAATAACCACAGTTTTCATATTGCTGTTGGGAAGTATAAATTTAGAAAACTATTCAGCAGTGTTTACAAAACTGAACATACACCTATCCTTATCACCCAATAATTTCACTTCTTTGTATTTACTCAACAAATGTGCATACATATTTGCGCACCAAAAGACCTGTAGGTGATGGTCATAGCAGGACTGTTTACATAAACAGATAACTTAAATGTCCATCAGCAGTAGAAGAGAAATAAATCATTGTGTATTCATGCAACGGAATACTATACAACAATAAGAATGAACAAGTTACAACCATATGTGACAATATGAATGAATTTCACACATATAATATAAATTATATTTTCACAAAGAGTACTTAGGGTAATATTCCATTCATTTAATGGCCAAAACCAGAAAGAACTAATTAATGATTATAGCAGTCAAAATAATTGTTGATTCTGGGCATGGGAGGGTGCATGAGGAGAGGTTTAAGAATGGTAATAATGTTTTATTCTCATCTGGATGGTGATGAAATGGGTGTATTCACTTTGTGAAAATTCATTTGCACTTTAGAAAAATGTTTAGGCTACTTTTGTACTTTTGAAGTATATGCTATTTTGTTTCCTACAGTTAGATCCTACATAAAAACACATCTATGCACAGATAATCCAAAAAGACAGAAAATGATTTTAAATACTATACCAAATTAACAAGCTAAAAAATAAAGCACTAATTAACAATATCCACAATACAAACAAATGAACAACATTTAAAGATGCCTTTATTAAATAGTAATTTTTATGTCTATATATTATAAATTGCCCTTCTTTAGGATCCACTGCCTCGTTCCTTGTTATTTCATATTGAACCAAATCACTAAAATATATGTCAGCACTTATAGACCTAAAGAACTATGACCAACCTTCCTAGATATAGGGAAAAGAAATTTATAGTGCTATAGGGGCGCCTGGGTGGCTTAGTCCATTAAGCACCTGACTCCTGATTTCAGCTCAGGTCACCATCTCACGGTTCACGGTTCACTCCGCTGACAGTGCAGCGCCTGCTTGGGATTCGCTCTCTCACTCTCTCACTCTCTCAAAATAAATAAATAAACTTAAGGAGGAAAAAAGTGCCAAAGACTTCTTGCTTTCCTTTTTGAACACATGAGCTCTAGGCATATAAAAAAAGTAATACCTGGCCTAGATTGGTGTCTATGCTAGCTTAGTTACCAACTAATTTTGTCTAGCTTTGAATTAAACATTATTGTTTTGAAATTATCACTACAATATTAAATAAAGTAGACTTCCAAAGACACATAATTTAAAATGTTACAAGAATGGGAAGAATTGTTTTTTCATTTGTGAGTTATTTTTAACAAACAAGTGATTATTATGAGATCGTGAGCTTATCTACCTCCATTACTATTTCACTTTAGCCAAATCATTTATTCCTTGGTCAGTTTCATCTACAAAACACAGAAATTAGATAAAGTCCTTATTTAGTCTTAGCATTTATTTTTTATTTTTTTAATGTTTTATATTTATTATTTTTGAGCACATGCGAGAGAGAAAGAGCACACACTAGCAGGGGAGGGGCAGAGAGAGAGGGAGACACAGAATCCAAAGACAGCCTCCAGGCTCTGAGGTAGCTGTCAGCACAGAGCCTGATGCGGGGCTTGAACTCACAAACAGTGAGATCATGACCTGAGCCAAATTCAGACACTTAACCAACTGAACCACCCAGGAACTCCCTTAGCATTCTAAATATAAACCAAATGTTGATGAAAGTAAAGCTCCTACTTCAGCGATTGAATTATCTTTGCTAATATTAACTCTTGCATAGAATACACAGATTTTGTCCATTAATTGTCCTCAAATATGTATCATTTCAAACCTTGAAGTCACAATTACTAATTTATGATGCCAACTTAGTGATACTAATTTTGAAAGTGTCTCTCCTTTATTTTAATATTTAAGATTATTAATTAATGTTAAAATTATCAAGTGGTTGTTTTACAGCTAGTACATATAATTGTGCTAAAACTCTTTAGGATTCTAACTCTGCCTTAGAACCTCTTTTTCCATTGTGTTTTCAGAGAGAGACAACACAAATAATATTCCCAGAGGAATGCTAGGTTTCTCATACATCCCTATAATATTGATAAGAAATTCACAGTATACTTGATAAGAAACAGAATGAGAGGAAGAAAAAAAAATCAATGACGCAATCAGAAAATACAACTCTTCTAGGAAATGCTATGTTATTTTCAAACATGTCACCAATCTGTACAAATTATTGTCAGGAAACGGTCTCTCTCTATAACAAGTGGCAACATTAAAAGACCCTGTTACTATTCAAATTTGGATCTTACCAAGGCAAGAGAATTCAAGGTGGGAGTTACATGAAGGACAACTGTCAAAAGTAAACAAAATGTCTCAGAAGAGGCTCTGATCCCTTGTAAACACACAGAATGATAGATTCATTACTCAGTTTTCTCTCTAGTTAGAGTGTCTATGTTAATGTTGGTGCACCCAGCTCCCCAAAGGTATAGAGAACAACATTAGATAATTAAGCAAAAGCACTATGTTAAAGAAACTGAAATAATATGAATGCTAACACTTTCCAGCCCAAAATATTTCTGGTGTTCATATTAGAATGACGTAAAAAATTCTGAGAGTGTAAAATATTTAGGGTTGAAAATATATTTGCAGCAAATCGATCAACGTGATACATCACATTAACAAAAAAAAAGAGAAG
>NC_064816.1:44111972-44168285 GCF_023721935.1 Panthera uncia
ACAGGAGTACTGATGCATAGGGGCACTTGTACCCCAATGTTTATAGCAGCACTCTCAACAATAGCCAAATTATGGGAAGAGCCTAAATGTCCATCAACTGATGAATGGATAAAGAAATTGTGGTTTATATACACAATGGAATACTACGTGGCAATGAGAAAGAATGAAATATGGCCTTTTGTAGCAACGTGGATGGAACTGGAGAGTGTGATGCTAAGTGAAATAAGCCATACAGAGAAAGACAGATACCATATGGTTTCACTCTTATGTGGATCCTGAGAAACTGAACAGAAACCCATGGGGGAGGGGAAGGAAAAAAAAAAAAAAAGAGGTTAGAGTGGGAGAGAGCCAAAGCATAAGAGACTGTTAAAAACTGAGAACAAACTGAGGGTTGATGGGGGGTGGGAGGGAGGGGAGGGTGGGTGATGGGTATTGAGGAGGGCACCTTTTGGGATGAGCACTGGGTGTTGTATGGAAACCAATTTGACAATAAATTTCATATATTAAAAAATAAATAAATAAAATAAAATAAAATAAAATAAAAGCACAGTAAGGTCTATTACCAAGAGAGGCAAAAGAGGTAAGCTTTTGATATCTCTTCAGAGATCTAAGGATCTTATCTTACAGAAGATTGACACTGTTATAGCACTATTTGGTTAGCACTGGAAAATGTTCCGAGATGAATCCAGGCAGTTCTCACTTCTCTAGGTCAAAGATATCATTGAGACTCCTTAAATGGCTTTCACAATATTTAAAAGACATTAAGTAGGTAACCCCCAAATTATATAAATTCTGCATAGCAAAGAGTAGTGCAATGAAGAATACCAGCTCTAACTAAATTATTAAATCCACATCATAAAAGGAGACTATAAAAGTGATCTAAAACAGAAAGATGTGTAGGAAATCATGCTAATGATTTAAAAAATAATTAAGATATAACCAAGATGTAAAAGCATATTAAGGAGAATGGAGAGGAATGAAAAGCACACCCAAGTAGGCTTGGAAAGTCTGCTGGTCCAGACGTCTGTGTCTTAAACCAGTTGCCTATTAAAAATCTTCCCTATTATTTTTGAATATTCTCTTTTAAACCTGCTAAGCAGAATTCATATTCTCACTCTTAACCTAGTGCTCTTTTTGCTTTATCTTGCCACTCTTTTCCTTTCATCCATTAAAGATTAATATTAATCAGAGCTAAATTGTTCTGCTATTTAAAACTTAAAAATGCAAATAATTCAGTGGAAAATAGGTAAATAATTAAAGATATTTTTTTTGAATTTTCAGGATAACTGCCTCAATAATCCCCTCCATAAAAATACATAGGCTTCATCGTAGTAAAAATATATCTTATTATCCATAAAAATACATAGGCTTCTTTTTAGTAAAACTTTATGTTATTATTAAATCACTTACTATAAGCCACAGTATAGTGGTCCAACCTAAACCCTACAGCTTTTTTGGTAAAAGGTGCAACCATAACCATACTAGCTTAAGCAAAATAAGTTAAACGAGTGGCTCAAGTAGCTAGGCAAGTCAGGGCCTATCTAGCTATAGGCATAGCTAGATCCAGAGGATACAAAAGATAATCAGAACACTCTCTTTTTCCAGTTTAGGGCTCTGCTACCACAGTATTCTCAGAGAAGCTCTAACTATATTGTGGCAAATACGAACAACAGAAGCTTCTCACTTACATTCTTTCAGCTTAGCAACCCTAGTGGAAAGAAAGTACCTCTTTCCAGAATTTCCAGCAAAATACACCAGGACTGATGCTCTCTCAAGACCTGGTTTGGATCATACACCCATCCTTTTTTTAATGTGTATTTGTTTTTGAGAGAGATAGAGTGAGAGATAGAGTGAGAGAGACAGAGCACGAGCCGGGGAGGGGCAGAGAGAGAGGGAGACACAGAATCTGAAGCAGGCCTCAAGCTCTAAGCTGTCAGCACAGAGCCCAATACTGGGGCTCAAACCCATGAACCGTGAGATTATGACCTGAGCTGAAGTCAGACACTTAATCAACTGAGCCACCCAGGTGCCCCTGATCATATACCCATCCTTGACATAGCATATCAGTTTTATCCTTGGTCCAACTTGAGTTTTCATGCTTTCTCAGGTCAGAAGGTAGACTCCAGCCCACTCAAACTATAGAGACTGAATGGGAGGGAGGAGTAATTTCCTCCTGTAAAAAAAAAAAAAAAAAAAAAAAAAAAACCTGATTCTCTTACCCAAAGAGAGAACGGATGCTGGTCACAGAGGAAAGAAACATAAATGTTATTTCCCAGGATATATATTCTAGAAAAAAACATAAGTACCTCATGAAAACACATGATACCATGAAATATTCCCAAAGATAATATTTTAAGATGTATACTTTGAACTATGGATGATCATTATTGTGACTTTTAACACATTACAGATAAAGATGTCATCTTTTGAAAGACAATGAACTTGATATGCCAATTGGTAAATAATAAAATGTTGCTGACTTTACAGCCAAGGAACTAGAGAATCAGAAAAATTTCAAATATTACTTCATAAGACTATACAACTTTCTAAAATATTTATTTATTTATTTATTTATTTATTTATTTATTTATAGAGCATGCGCACAAGCAGGGAGGGGCAGAGAAAATCCCAAGAAGGCTATATGCTGTCAGCACAGAGCCTAATGCAGGGCTCAACTCCATGAATCATGATATCATGACCTGAGCCAAAATCAAGAGTCAGACCCTCAACCAACTGAGCCACCAGACACCCCTATAACTTTTTAATTAAAAAATTATTCACAGTTAATCATTTATGCAGTCAGCCATTATTGAAAAATGAACTGGCTTATATGGTTTCAGTGTTGCACTTCAGTGACATCTATACTTTTTTTTAATGACTATTTACAGAGATCTTGAACTTCTTGTAAAATCTGCTACCATAGTAATCTCAGCAAATAATTAGCTCCTCAGGGAAAAATCCTACTCTTCATAACTTCCAGTTGAAACATAAAATAGCCTTTAGCTCTTCTTCCTAAATTATGATACATTTAGTACTTATACATTGCTGCCTACTACATCTGTAAGGAAAACCAAATTTGTTTTTCTGAGAAATGCTTCCAGACGTTCTATCTCGTCTTCAAAATATTTAAAGATGAAAATCAATTTAATTTTAAATAATCTATTAACCGGTTTAGGAAAATTAAAATACCACAGAGTTTATAGCCTTGCAAATTATTTTAAAAATGAAAAGCCAACTCTGTTCTTACTCTTCCATTTCACAATCCCTTGTGGCTAGAAATAGACAACAAATTATATGCAATGAACATTATTTCTGTTTACTTGAGGAAAATGACTATTTTCAAGCTAAGAGTATTAAATGTATCTCTAAATAGTTCAAAACTAATAACATGAAGCACAAACACTGAATTCTAATGTAAATATGTTTCATCATTTATTTATATTGTGTTTTATCCTAAAAGGATTTTAAAGCAACTTAAAAGATGCAAAAGTAGAACAAAATAAACAAAAGTAAAGAAAAAGGAAAATAGATGTATGAAAGCAAGTTGAAGCCAAGAATAAAGTTTTTACTCAATCCACATATACCATGACTTTCACTTGCAAACTGTGGATATTAATCTAGGTACTTTGGTTTCTAAACCACTAAAAAGAACAACTCTAGTTTATCCTGATACAAAATAAAATACTGGTCAGCAAGCTATAGATGAGAAGTACATGTTTGCAAACATTAAAATCTGGCAAACTGAGTACATATTTGTACTCAGTATAATACATACATACATAAACTTAAAACACATAAATAAACTTAAAAACAAAAGTTAATGCTTTTCTATAGATCAGCAATAGCAATAAACAAGTAGAATGTGAAATTAAGAATACAATACCGTTTACATTAGCACCCAAAAAAATGAAAAACTCAGGTTTAAATTGAACAAAATATGTACAAGATCTATATGGTAAAGAAAATGAAACTTTGAAACAAAGATATCAAAGAAAAAGGAAAGAAATGGAGAGATGGTCTATGTTCATACAAAGAAAGACAATATTGTCAAGATGTCAGTTCTTTCCAAGTTAATCTATAGATTCATTGTGCCCCAAGCAAAATCTTAGTAAGTTATTTTGTGGATCTGGGCAAAGTCATTCTAAAGTTTACATGGAGAGGCAAAAGACACAGGATAGCTCACACAGCGTTGAAACAGAATAACAGAGCTAGAGGATTGACGCCATCCTACTTCAAGATTTACTGTAAAGCAATAGTAATTGACACAGTGTAGTATTAGTGAAAGAATAAAAAACTAGATCAATGGGCCAGAATAGAGCTCAGAAACAAACCCACATAAATATAGTCAACTGATCTTGACAAAAAAGCAAAAGTGGGACACCTGGGTGGCTCAGTCGGTTGAGTATCCGACTCTTGATCTCAGCTCAGGTCATGATCTCAACAGTTCATGAGACTGAGCCCCATGTCAGGCTCTGCATGGACGGTGCCAATCTGCTTGGGATTCTCCTCTCTTCCTTTCTCTCTGCCTCCCCTTCTCATGCACATGTGTGCACAGGCACTCTCTGTCTCTCTTTCACCACACACACACACACACACACACACACACACACACACACACAGCAAAAATAATACAAGGGAGAAAAGAGAATCTTTTCAACAAATGTTGCATTAACTGGGCATCACATGTTAAAAAAAAATGAATCTGCACCTAGAACTTATATTCTTCTCAAAAACTAACAGTAAATGTATTATGACCTAAATGTGAAATGCAAAACAAGAAAACTAGCAGATAACATAGTAGAAAACCTAGATGATTATGGGTATGGCAATGACCTTTTTATAAAAAACCAAAATCATGATCCATTAAAGAAAGAATTGGATAAATTGGATTTTATTAAACTTATAAATTTCTGCTCTATAAAGGAAAATAGTCAATAGAATGAGATGACAAGCCACAGACAGGGAGAAAATATTTGAAAAAATATGTATATATATATAAAGGACTGGTATCTGAAATGAACCAAAAACTCTTAAAACTCAACAACAGAAAGAAACAGTCCAATTTGAAAATGGGCCAAAGGCCAGGACACCTCACCAAAAAAGATGAACAGATGGAAAATAAGTATATGAAAAGATGCTTCACATCATATGTCATCAGGAAATTACAAATTAAAACAACCATAAGATAACACTATGCATCAATTAGACTGACCAAAATTTGGAACACTGACAATACCAAATGCTGGTGAGGATGTGGAGCAAAAGAAACTCTCACTTGCTGCTGGTGAGAATGCAAAATGATACAGCCAGTTTGGAAGACAGTTTGGTGGTTTCTTATAAAACTAAATACACTCTTACCACATAATGTAACAATCGTGCTTCTTGATATTTACTCAAAGAGTTGAAAACTTAGGTCTATATAAAAACATGTACTACATATTTATAGCAGCTTTATTTATAATGCCAAAACTTGGAAACGATCAAGATGTCCTTCAGTAAGTGAATGGATAAATAAACTTCAATACATCCTAACAAAGGAATATTATTCAGTACTAACAAGAAATGACCTAATCAAACCATAAAAAGACATGGAGAAAAACATAAATGCATACTACTAAATGAAAGAAGGAAACCTTATGTGATTCCAACTGTATTACACTCTGGAAAAGGCAAAACTATGGGAACAGTAGAAAGATCAATAGTTGCCAGGGGTTGGGGGCAGAAGAGAGATGAATAGATCAACCACAGAGCATTTTTAAGGCAGTGAAAATACTCTGTAAGATACTATAATGATGCATACATGTCATTATACATTTGTTAAAACCTGTAAAATACACAGTATCAAGAGTGCATTTCAATGTAAGCTATGGACTTTAGGTAATTATGAAATGTTAATGTAGGTTCATCAGTTGTAACAAATGTATCACTCTAGTTGGAAATATTGATAAGGGGGGAGGCTATACATGTGTGGCAGCAGAGGGTATATGGGAAATATGTGTACCTCCCTCTACGTTTTTCTGTGAACCTTAAACTGCTCTAAAAAGAAAAAAAAAGCGAACCCTGAAAACAATACTTAAGAGTATAATCTCATCAATACCACTTACTGATGGGAGACAAATATCTTAAACTATCTAAGCTTCCTCACCTTATAGAAAGGGTAGTAATAAAACTCAGTGAATGGAATTGTCTCAAGAACTAAATAAGAAATGGAAAGTGTTCAACACAGTGGCACTATGATTATATCCACCATCATTATCATTTCCACCTTCATCATCACCATTATCATCCTGATTATTATCTACAGAATCTTTATTCCCCCCCACCACCAAAAAAACAAAAACAAAAAAACAAAAAACCTACTGGAACTTATAACAGCCTCTCCAATATGGTAGTCCTCGAATATCAATTTCAAGGGCATCATTCCAACCTGGAGTACAAATATGCATTTTATGTCTATCTTTGAGAAATGTTCACATGTAGGGAAATATGTTAGTGCCGTTCAAAACCATTAAGGCAGTTCCAATAGAAACAGAACAAAATGACAGCTAAATTAATTGTGTTTATATACCTTTCAAAGTCACCGATGCAAAGTTCTTAATACTGGTATTTGTTATAAGTTCACCATTTTATTGATTCTAATCAACTCAAGCTAGACTGATTTTATATTTGTTCTACTACAGATCTCCTTTTCAGCATGAGCTAACACCACAGTTTAAGTAGGCTGAAATGGTTTGTTCTAAATAGTATTTTTACATGGAAGGACGAGGTGCTATAAAAATCAGAGGTCTGAAACACCAGACATAGCATAAAGGGCAGGGCAGGCTCAAATCCAAATCCAGCAGAGTCTTAGAGGCATCCAAACCCCATCGATTGATGGATGGAGAATACAAGGAGGCCATAGGTACAGAAAGCAACAGAAGCATAAAATTATTGCTAAGAGGATTAAAGAATCACAAGCGCAATTTAAAGATAAAATTAAAGGTAATTAAAGATAGTAATGGAACAATCCCAACATATCATTCAAGTGGGTAACTTTTTAGAAAGTTAACAGAACTTATTCTTCAAATTCCTTCTTGATAACCCGCTTGACCACTTTAAGATTTCAAGATTAACTGGACCCCTATCTTATGTTATACACAAAAATCAACTCAAAAGAATTACAGCTTAAATTTAAGACCTAAACCATAAAACTCTTAGAAGAAAATATAGAAGGTAAGCTCCCTTACATTAGCCTTGGCAATAATTTTTAAAACTTGACATCAAAAGCAAAAGCAAACACAAGCAAAAATAAGCTAGTGGGACTGCATCAAACTAAAAAGCTTCTGCACAGTAAAGGAAATCATCAACAAAATGAAAATGCAACCTATGAAATGGGAGAAAATGTTTGCAAATCATATATCTGATAAGGGGTTAATACCCAAAATATAGAAAGAATTCACATAATTTAATAGTAAAAAAGACAAAAACAAAACAAAACAAATCTGGTTTAAAAAAAATAGGCAGAGGACTGAACGGACATTTTTCAAAAGAAGACATGAAAATAACCAAGAGGTCCATGAAAAGGTGTTCAACATAACTAATCCTCAGGGAAATGCAAATCAAAACTACCTCACACCTGTTAGAATGGCAGTCATCAAAAAGAAGAGAGAACAAGTATCGGGAAGGACGTGGAGAAGGGGGAATTCTTGTGTAAGATTGGGAATGTAAACTGGTGCAGCCACTATGGAAAACAGTATGGAGATTTTCCTCCAAAAAACAAAAATAAAAATAGAACTACCATATAATCCAACAATCCCACTTTTGTTTTCTGGGTATGTTTCTAAAGGAAATGAAAACAACCTCTCAAAGAGATATCTGCATTCCCATGTTCATTGAAGCATTATTCATAATAGCAAAGATACAGAAACAAGATGACTGTCAGTGTATGAATGGATAAAGAAGATGTGGTATATATGTGAAATGTAATATTATTGAGCCATGAGAAAGAAGGAAATCCTACCATTTGCAACAAGGATGGACCTTGAGGATATCATGCTAAGTAAAATAAGCCAGGAAAACAAATACTTCACTGTATCACTTCTATATGGAATTTAAATAAGAAGTTAACTAAAGAAAATAATAATTACTCATCTTTCTGCAAATTGCCAAAAATATATTTTACAACAGCCACAATCAGCAACAACCAAAAGAATGGGATCTTGAAATCAGGCACAGGATAGAATCTTGGGTATCTAGGTGAGCAGAGTATGTAATAAGGTAGTTTCTCAGCAGTGAATACTTGGAAAAGAATTATTGGCAGTGCAAAGTCAAAAGCTTGGTAGGATTCTTGTGATCTTTCTCAATCCATGGACCCTCTATTCCCTCTCCCAGATCTCTTTCCAATCACTGCTTACCCCAAAATTGATCCTAGGGGCCACCACAGCTCGGTGTTAAACAGATTTAGGCTGGACTCCCAATACACCTGTTGTTGAAAGGGCAAGTTATTTAGCCTTTTTCAATTCCAGTACTAACTACAGTTAAAGAGGGATTATAACATCTATCCCAACAAACTATTGCAGAAATAGAGACAGTGTTGCAAAGTACTTAACTATAAGCCTATCAGTGCCTCAACATTGTCATCTGCAAAATGAGGTTGGATTAAAAGTGACAGGTGACAGATGGCAGCTATATTTGTGGTGAGCATAAGTATAACATACAGAGTGGTTGAATCACTATGTTGTATACCAGAAACTAATGTAACGTCATGTGTCAACTATACTCAAAACAACAACAACAACAACAACAACAACAACAATAACAACAGAAGAAGGAGGAGGAGGAGGAGAAGGAGGAGTGGAAGGAGAAGGTCATCTCAGAGGTATCTTTCCCTTGATATGAAATTCCATAGCTACATAAGTATCCAAATTAGGAATTTTCCAATTAATTCTTCTTTGAGCTCAGTAGCCTAACATTAAATTCCCTTCCAGTGCCCACTAGTTTTCATCACTAATCTTTCAAATGATTGTGAAGAACATGGAAGATGATAGCAATAGAATTTAGTACTGCGGGATGATCAAAAATTTTTGCAACTAAGGCAAACAAGTTATTTTAACTGCTTAAGAACTTGTTTTCTATTCTAAAAATTAGGCTAATAAGTAATACCAAAAGGTGCTAGAGTGTGAAAAGTTTCACTAATGTATCTAGCAGGCACTCAAAGCTATACAGTTATTTTATCTCAATAACTTGACCAAAATACCCTGAAAGAATCAAGAAGATTAAGCTTTAATACTTCTAGATATGCTTAAGGCATTTTGATAAAATAATCCAGCAGTGTTTTAAGAAAATCCCCTCCCCCAATCTTGTGTATTTTAAAATAAAAATTACAGCAATAATGAGATAAAAATGCTTGCTCTAACTTTGCCACTAAATTGTGACAAGATAAGACTATCGAACATGTGAAATGTGTCTCAGTTTGAACTATCAAGAATTACAACCACATCTAGAAATGCATTTTAAATTGTTGTAATGAGCACATATTAATGATGAAACAAAAATTGTTGTTTGCTTTTGAAAGACCCCCAAACTGAATATTTAAGTACTATTTCAAAACCTATTTTCACAAAGTGCATCAAAATGTTCAGAAAGATTATTTGTGAATAACAAAACACCATTTCAAAGTCAGGAAGAAACTAGAGAATGGCTCACTTTTCAGTTCTCATATTATTATATTATTTCAGTTCTCATATATTATTATTATTCAGTTCAGTTTAATAGATTTATTTAAAAGCCTTTCTGGTCTCCTTCTCTGACTTACTGAAAGCAAATTTTGAAAAGTGAAGAACCTATAGAGGATTTTGTTTTCTATTAAGTATCATCCATATATCCAACATCAATAAAATATGACAGCCCTGGACCTGAATATGACACCCTTTATATTGTTCCTACACATTGTCTAGCCTATCAGCAGAACAATCAGTAAAGTCAGCAGGAAGGAAGATCAGTGAAAATAGGAATGTGAATTTAACTCAGATAGCTGAGAATACCAAGTTACTTTCACATATTCTCAGCACTGATTACTTTTAAAAATCCATAAAACTTAAAAAAATAAGTATACGAGTACTAGTGACTAAAGAACAATATATTTCACGAAGATAGTGATCATTTCTGCCCCATTAGACCTCTGGAGATATTCAACTAATATCTACTGAGCACCTATTATACACCCAGACACCTTCTAGATGCTGTGGTTATGGTGGTGAATAAGAAAGAAACACAAGATCACTGCTCTGATGATTTTAAAAGGGAAACAAATGATAAATAAATGGCCAAAATAATTGCACAACATTGTAAATGCTACAAAGCTACAAAAGAGGCTACCAAAGTGATCAGGTGATTAGGGGGAGGGTACTGATTTAGCTTCCACAGTCAAGGAAGTTTCAGGAGAGCTTCTCCAACAACCTGAGACCGCAATGACAAGAAGGAGGCTGCCATGGGGATAACTTAAACACAAAGAATTTCAGACAGAAGAAGAAGCATTTTAGCAAATACAAGTTTGAGTTTGGTGTATTAGAAGTACAGAAACAGGGTGACTGTATCTGGAGCCCACAAAGTGGAGAGGAGACTGATAGGAAATGAGATCACAGAGTAGGTGAGGCAAGAGAGGAAATTCAAATTCTGTTCTAAGAATAATGTAAAGCTACTGGAATGTTTTAAAGGAAATTTCAGGTGGAAGGGACAGGAGGGAGGCAAAAGTGGGAGTTATCAGGATCTATCATAATAATCTACGCTAGGTATGATGAGTTTTGGATTAGGATTAAAAGTGAAAAATGGAGAGAAGTGGTCAAATTGGAATATATATTTGAAGATAAACCTTAAATGACCAGCTTTTGGACTGGGTATGATTAAGGTTAAGACAGAGAGGGGCTGTGTTTTTGGCTTGAGTCATTTATGTGGATGGCTCAAAAACTACAAGAGGAATAGAGATGGGTGGGAAGAGCTCTGTTTTAAACAATGTTTCTTTTCTGCTATGGATATCAACTAATATTCAGCCTTTATCTATAGCAAGATTAATACAATGGCACACTAAATAGCATATATATTATGTAGTTTAATGCTTGCTTCCTGCCCAGTATCACTTTACAGCTCTATCCATGAAGTAATTTTTGTCAAATTATATGTACACTTCTAACTACTTAAAGGTACACAGATATTTTTCTCTTTCACACCATTTGCCCTCCAAATGGAAATGACATTTAATTTATTGTTATTTTTAGAACTGAACAACCTAAATCAATCCTTGAAATCAAAGCCATAAGAAAGTTTTACCTATTCATGGGGATCTGAAAGATCGTAATGACCTACTAATGATTTTAATGTTTTGTTTCTGTGTGAAGCCTGCAGCACTGAGGGTGACAAATGATTTAATTATGTAAATAATAAGGCTCAATCCCTCAGTATCAGAAATTTCCAAGCCAAGCTTTATTACACCAAGGTACTCCCAGGGCAGTATCCATGCTTGTCCATAATTAATATTCAGTTGGCTTTTATATTTCAACAATGACAGTAACAATAATAACAATAACAACAATGGTTAACAATTTCTTGAATACATGATACAGACCTGAATCTCTGAACTTAGTACTTTACATATGTGACCTCATTTAATCCTCAAAAGAACCCTAGTCATAGTTTAGAAAACCAAGGCTCAAAAATCTTAAATAACTTCACCTGATCAAACATTAAGTAACAATGGAGCCAAGATTGGAATTCAGACACGCTGTATCTCTTTCATCTATTCATTCATATATGTATGCATTCAACAAATGAATCTTTTTCTAAAGATATGCCACTATAGTAGAAATATGGCTGCCAATTATTTCTCCCTGTACTAATTGAGAAACAAAGCCCATTTCCTCTCCACTTGAATCTGGGCTTGCCCTGTGACTTAATTTGGCCAGGGGAATTTGGTGGAAATAACTGAGTCACTTCCAAGGCTCAGGCCTGGCCAAGGAGATCTGCAGATTTCTGCTATCATACTTGTGGAACATTCTTGGAACTATTCTGTAATAGAGAAGCCCAATCACATAAGAGACCACATGGAGAACAAGATATTCCAGTTAATAGCCCCAACAGGTAAGGCAGCATCAAACTCGAACTCTGTGTGTAAACCATCTTGACAATCCCAGGTCAGTAGAACATCATGATCATTATAGCTCCAATCAACACCACTGGAGCAAAAGAACCACCCAACAGAGTACACAGTCAACACACAGAATAGTGAGAGATAATAAACAATTGTTGTTTTAAACAACTATGTTTAAGTGTGGTTAGTTATGCAGTGACAATCTAAAGAGCCATAATATTTTTCTTCAAAGGAGAGTATGAATTATAGCAAAATGTAACTCTAAAAAGCAAGAAAATACATTGAAGAGACTGCTTTGCTCTTATGGCTGTGTATATTTTTCTAATACTCATAGCCTATTAAAGTAAGAAAATCAGAAAAGATCATGGCCCATTTCCTTCACTTGTTCAATCACTTATTCATTCATTTACTTACTCATACATTTATTTGTATATTCATTCAGCAAGTATTTCCTGTTATATGTGAGCCTCAGGGGATTACTGTGGGTGAATCAAGAAACTAACAAAAGACTTTTAAGAACTTTTTAAGAACTTTTTAATCTAAAGAATGGCTTTGGGCACCTGGGTGTCTCTGTCAGTTAAGCATCCAACTCTTGGTTTGGCTCAGGTCATGATTTCACAGTTTATGTGATGGAGCCCCGCATGGGGCTCGGTGCTCTCAGTGTAGAGCCTGCTTGGGATTCTCTCTCCCCCTCTCTCTATCCCTTCCCCACTCTCTCTCGATCTCTTTCTCTCTCTCAAAATAAATAAACTTTAAAAAAAGTAAAAGAAGGGCTCAACAAATACTTCTGGCAGATTAATTCTTCTTCATTCCATAGGGAATAAAGTGAAATTCAGGAAAGTGGAAGAAAAAAGTAGGATAAGCCTAGTTTACATTGAAAATTTTTCTGTTCTGGGGCTTCTGGGTGGCTCAGTCAGTTAAGTGGCCGACTTTGGCTCAGGTCATGATCTCATGGTTAGTGAGTTCAAATCCTCCACTGGGCTCTGTGCTGACAGCTCAGAGCCTGGAGCCTGCTTTGGATTCTGTGTCTCCCTCTCTCTCTCTACTTCTCCCCTGCACTTGCTGGCTCTCTCTCTCTCTCTCTCTCTCTCTCAAAAGTAAACAAACAAAAAAATCCTAAAATTTTTCTGTTGATAACACAACATAGATAATGCAGCATGCACTGTATTTACATTTTACTACTTTATTCCTACCCATAAGATGTTAACTCCCCCCTTTCCCACACACACACACACACACAAATAGACATTAAAAAAAAGTACACATAAATTACTTTTGCTCTTCTGTTTGGCTCTCCTTAAAAGTACTGACTCATTTCCTAACCTATCTGAGCTTCAATTCTCTTAAATAAAAAAGTGAGATGATTCTAGCCCTATCGATCCCTAGAGATACTGTGACATGCAAATGATAATAATTAGATAAATTCTTTAAAACTTGACATTTGGGCCAACAGTTAGTTGCATGACCATCTCATTCATTCAGTGAAAAGGTTCCTTTTTTTAAAAGTGATATTTTATGCACAAGTAAGCAAAGGATAAAAGAAAAAAAATAAACTGTAAAATCACTACCTAGACTTAACTAAACAGCGTCTCCTGAAATTTAAATATGTGATTCTAACAAGACTGAGAATCTTGGCCTCAGAACTGGACATGTGATGCAACAGAATAAAAGTATCCCCCTAAGGATATTTAGATTTAGAACCAATGGAGGAAGTGCTTGGATTTTGAATCACTGAGACAAAAGGATGTGAATCAAATAGGCTAGCATCATCTTCCTTGCTACAAAAAGGAAGGTTAGGTCCAAGGAGAGAAGGGCTTCAACTAGAAGGTAAGGGGTATAATCAGGTTGGTGACTGAGGTCAAGTTATCACATGTCTCCTTTGTTCTAACCAGGGTCTTATTTTAAGATTAGAGATGCTTTTATCCTAAGAGATTAATTGTCCAATTTATAAAAGTCTCAGATGACTTCAATATGCCTTTTACGCTCTAATTTTTTTATTCAAACTCGTTTGGTTACAACCAATAGAAATTAAACTTCTACTAATTTGAATAATAAAAGGGAATTCGTTGGCTCACAAAACTTTGAAGTTAAAGGCTATTATGGCTTCAGGCATGGCTGGATCCAGTAGCCCAAGTGAGGTTTCAAGACTTGTCTTTCCTTCACTTCTATAGGAAAATATGAGGTCCGTAGAGAGAAATAAAAGGGAGAGACAAATCCTGAAAATGTCACTTGTATCCTCTTGCCAACCATACACCAACACAGGCTTTGTCTCACTTTTTCTTTTTAACTTCTATATCACAACATGCTATCCCCCTAGGATGCTACAAAATGAGCTCCAGCCTGGGGAAAGAGCTGAGAAAGGGAGGATAAAATTTAGTTTGCCATCTGTTGGCACAATAACTGATACCTCTAACCCTCAACAGATGCTCAGAAGTCCTGTGCCCAAGAAGCCTTATTCATTACCACTAAAGAAATTAATCTTATGCATTAGCTGCACTGAATATGTTAGGGGAATGGAGAAGCAATGCTATTTGGATAATCAACTCAAAAGAAAATTAAATTTACTAATGAAAACTACCACTAGTCATTTTTTGGATGCATATAAAGATAAAGACAGCTTAAAACAGCAAACAGACAACTAATCTATTAACCTTCAGATATGGTGCAAAAACATGACCTAAAAGGTACTTAATCATTACTAGTAAAGTAGGCTATAGTCACAAACTGCACCTTAGACCACTGAACATCTGCCTGTTTGTCTTGTGCTGCCCTTCCCTTTCAGTGCCCTAGATACCAAGGAACTTAGCTGCTAAAGGCTGAGGCTGTGATCAAAGTGCTCTAAGCTTTCCTACCAGAACTCCAATCATGAGGCAGAACCAGACTGGGAAAGATTCTCTCTAGAAACTGCCTGGCCCTTCAAAATACTAGGTCTCTAAAATAAATTAGCATGGGGCCAAACTGGACTCAACCCTAGTCCTAGGAAAGAGCAAGAGTTTTGTGGTCATTCTGCCTTGTGGCCTTTGCTTACATCCAGAGCCACCTGAAGCTAAAGAAAGTCTCCTTGGTAGACCATGGTGAGCCCTCTTTTATCCTCCTACTGTCAGGGATGAAAGATTTCAAGCCTTGAGTGCAACAGAGCTGCAGGCGCCGACTTTTCCAAAAGATAGAAATCAAAACCCAAAAAAGACCACAAGTTCCCTTTGAAATACAGAAAAACCAGCCTTCTCAGAGTGGCTACTTTCCAGACACACAAACGCTTTAAAGATAAAAACAGATTGTCATATTTGTCAGGGCAAATAAAAAAGCCTAGAGCAGGGCTCTCAAGTCTCTCTTTTTGTGATAAGGAACATCTTTCCAATCCTTTGCAGCCTTAAGGCAAACGAGGACAGGGAGATGATGGGGGAAATTGCTGAAGAGGGCAAGAAAAGTGCCATATGCCATACACTAGCATACAGGGTCCAATACACAGGGGCAGCTAGAACAAAGAAAAGGAGTTTGGGTGTTCTTCCTGGAGTTTCCAAGTTTTGGGTTGCAGATTCTGTCATTCAACCAAATATCTACTGAGCACTTAACTGCGTATTAGGCAGTATTCTAGGTCCTGTGGATTCATCAGTGGAAAAAGAGAGAGAGAGAGAAAAGAAAACCTGCTCAAGTAAAAGTTGTGTTGGACTCTGGGGAGAAAGACTGAGAATAAATAAAATAAGAAAGTTGTAATACCTTAGAAAGTAATAAGTACTACAAGAAAAATTAAGCCAAGAAAAAGTACTAAAAGAAAATAGAAGTTCTACCAAGTACTCAAAGGAAGAAGTATAGGGAGTGCCAGGAAAGCAAATGGTAGGAGTATAATTTTAAATCAGCGTTCAGGAAAGATACCAGTCAGAAGTAAAGTCTGAAAAAAATATTTGAAAAAAGATATTTGGGATGAAGAGTGTTAGAGGCAAAGGACACAGCAAATGCAAAAACTCCAATAGGGGACCTTGTGAGTCAAGTTCAAAGAACAGCAAGGAGACCAGCATGGTTAGAGAGGAGTGAGTGAGAGAGGCAGAGGTTAGAGCTGTGATCAGAGAAGTAGATTTGGACCAGACTAAGTATAGATTTATAAAATTTCAGCTTTTTCTCTAATACGGGAAGTCTTTGGAGAGTTTTAAGCTGAGGTATGATATGAACTAACTTAGTTACAAAATTGAGGACAGAAATAGGATTAGTTAGAAGGTGCTCTGGGAATTACATATGCATTTTCATTTTATCAGTCTACCTTCAAATAATATTAAAACACCTCACAGACAATGAAGATCCTCACAACAGAATGCTTACATTTCTCCCTCTTATCCGTTCTGCTATTGTCATATTTTATTCCTGCATGTGTTATAAACTCTACATTACTTTAGCTATAAAGAAAATTATTTTTCAAAGAAATATATGTATACATGGGGAAACAAAGCCTTTTATATTTTTCCACATATTTACCATACCCTTAATTCTTTTTTGTAGGTCCAAGCTTCCATTTGGTATCATTTTCCTACATCTGGAAACTTCCTTTATCACTTATTACAGTGCAAATATACTGACAGTGAATTCTCTCAGCTTTTGTTTATCTGAAAATTTCTTTATTTCACATTTATTTTTGAAAGATATATTTCAATGAACATAGAATTCTAAGTGTTTTTTCCTGCCCAGGATATTAGAGATGCCATTCTATTTTCTTTTGTATTGTGTATTTTCTAATAAAAAAACAAGTGATTACTCTTATTTTGTTCCTCTGTATGTAATGTGGCCTCTCTGTAGCTGTTCTTAAGACTTCTTTTTAATCAATGGTTTTCAATAATTTCATTATGATGTACTTTAGTGTAGTTTTCTTTGTGTTTATTCTGTTTGTGACTCATTGGACTACTTGGATCAGGAGACTTAAAAAATTCCTTTAACTTTGGAGATTTTTCAGCCATTTTTATTATTTTTTTATGTCCCTGTCCCATCCTTTCTTTCTGCAACTCCAATGACATATGTTAGTTGCCTATGGTCCCAGGAGCTCACTGAACCCCTGTTAATTACATTTAAAACTTTTTTTTTCCTTCTCTGTGCTTCAGTTTGAAGTTTCTATTGCTATGTCTTCAAGGTCTATGATCTTTTTCTGGGGGAGGGGTGTGAAGCACGTGCCTCAAATACTGTTAATTTTTCATTTCTGATATGGTGTTTCTCCATTTTAGAAGTTCCATTTGCTTCTTTTAAAAAAAAATTTTTTTAACGTTTATTTATTATTGAGAGACAGAGCATGAGCATGGGAGGGGCAGAGAGAGGGGAGACACAGAATCCGAAGCAGGCACCAGGCTCTGAGCTCCGAGCTGTCAGCACAGAGCCCGACGCAGGGCTCGAACTCACAAACTGTGAGATCATGACCTGAACTGAAGTCGGACCTTTAACTGACTGAGCCACCCAGGCACCCCTCCATTTGATTCTTTTTACATTTTCATTTATCCCTTTGTTACATTCACATTTTCATTTAAATCCCTGAGCACATTTACCAGACTTGTTTTAAAATCCTTGTCTCTTGATTCCACTGTTTCTATCATTCCTAGGTCTGATTCTACTGAATGATTCGTCTCCTGGTTATGAGTCATATTTTCCTGCTACTTAGAATGTTTAATAATTTATGGTTAGATAATAAACATGCTAAATGTTTTATTAATGAGTGTCTGGATTTTGTTGCCTTTCTTTAAAGAGTGTTGAAGCTTGTTTCGGTAGTCAGTTAACATGACTTGCAAATGGGCTCGATCTTTTCAAGGCTTATTTTTTCTCCTCTGTTAAGGTAGGTCAAAACTAGCTTTTATTTTAGAGCTAGTATAGTCCCACTACTAAGACATAGCTCTTGTGGCATCTTTAATGATATGACGGGTGTTCCGTGAAGTCTCTCCAATATGACTGATTGGAACTTAAGTAGTTTGCAGGCTTTGTGAAACCCCAATTCAAGGGGAATATTATGCTGATATTTGGAGCTGTTTTTCTGAATAATTCTCTACTCTCTGGCACTCTGTACCATAACTTTCAGTGCCCCTGTCCACCACAAATTCCAACATTATTCTTTTCAACTCAGAAATACCACTGGGCTTTGCTCTGGTTCCTCATCTCTGGGATATAGTGCATAAAGTACATGCATGATAAAAGCTAGAATAATCTTAGGGCTTATCTCTTTCTTTTTCTCAGTGAACACATCCCTACACTGCCTGTTGTCCACTGTCCAAAAAGAGCATTATTTGATATTTTGTCCAGTTTACTAGTTGTTTTTTAATCAGATAATAAGAGTGACCTAGAAGGACTTGAAAGGGAATTCCAAGTCTTCATTTTATAGATGAAGCAACAGAGGTGCAGAGAGAGGTTGTGACACAGCCAAGATCACACACACAGCTACCAATAGCTGCCTTAAGTGCAGAAACTACATTTCCTAATTCTAACTCCAATGCATTTCTACCCCACCATGCTGCCTCCTACAAAATGTTTAATAGAAGGTGGTATACTAGTTTCCTAGAACCGTTGTAGCAAATTACCACAAATAGGTGGCTTAAAAATAACAGAAACATATTATCTTAACAATTCTGGAGACCGAAAGTCTAAATCCAAGTGTCAGTAAATTTCTGGAGGCTCTGAGGGAGAATTGCTTCCATAACTCCCTCCTAGCTTGTGGTGACTGCTGCAATCATTGTGTCCCTGGGCTTATAGACAAATCACTCCAATGTCTGCCTTGGTCTTCATACAGCTTTATACCCTGTGGACCTGTGTCTTTTCTTTTTATAAGGACACTTTTCACTGGCTTTAGGGGCGGTCCAGTTAATCCAGGATGATTTATTCTAGTGATCTTTCATTTAATTATGTGTGCAAAACTCTTTCTCCAAACAGGATCAAATCCACAGGTATTGGGGTCAGGGCTTGGATCTATCCTTTTATGGAGGGATACATTCAACTCAATACAGGTGGGTAATGGGAAGAACAAATAATACAGCCAAACTCATAATACAGTTTGGAAATGTTTGCCTCATATAAACGCAAATATTAAGGCTGACTCCACCTGGGTCTATTCTGGAGAATTTGAAAGGGTTTCTATGTGGAGCTCTGAACCATGAGGAAAATATACAAAATCATATTGATAATGTTCCTTTTCATTTAAGCACAATTATGTTACTGGCTCATACCTTCTCACCACTTTCTGTATTATGCATTTAACACTACTGCTAATTTAGCCGAATCACCCAGATGTAATAAGAATAACTGTTTTCATTTCATCTAACCTCTTCTTTCTCTAATAACCATATCAATCATGACTGGAGTCTTGAATCATGAAAACAATGACATAAAGAAGGAATAAATTGCTGACAAGGCCTTACCTACGACAGAAATATTGTCATCACTGTAATTGTATTCCTTTTTTTGGTGAGATGACCCAATGCCACTTTCAGAAAACTTGGGGATAAAAAAGAAAGTCTATCATGTGACATCTAATTGCTATTTTATCTATTATTTTTCATTAACCAATAACCTTTGTTTTTCAGCATGAATTTTTTTTCACTTTTTTCCAACTTTCTCAGTATGTTCAGATGGTACATTGTGAGACAAAAGCAACAGAGAATTATCTCACACACAAAAATTAGCAATAACGCAACAGGACAGGACAATAAAGGCACTATGTTAAAAAAATCATTCTAACATGAGTAATTTGCAAGTGTTAATATGTTAAGAAAGATATCTAGAACAGATACCACCGTGGGATCCTTAAGCAATGATCTGAAACTTCATTTGCTACAAACACATCCAATGCATTGCAGTTGGGAATACATCTTTCAACCCAATTTTTAATGGGGTTAAAAGTCCTATCGGCTACTGAGCAGGGGTCATCTATTTGGTTTGCTTTATGATCTGGACCAATACAAACATTAAGTGAGGTCAAACAAAATGTCCACTTGCATTTCTCAAATTTCTAAAGCTGATTTAAAAGAAACTGGAAAATTGTGTTGAACAAAATGGCGAAATAAAGAGACTCATTTTTAAGGAAAAAGGAAACCTACCAGTATCAATCTCCATTGTGACACAGACTCCCCCCTCTCCCCACAAATAAACTGGAATGTAACAGCACAAACTGCCCAAGGAATCACAAGTTGGCAGGGGACAGGCCAGATTTAGAGGGATATTAATGGACCTAGAATTAGAATTGTGAATTAGAAAAGGGTATTCTAGGTATGGTAATTCTGGGTAAGTAAAGTAAGTTACAGATAATAGCCAAAGTAATTAGAAAATGAACCTAATACCGAGGAAGAGATGAATGATAGAATTTTGGCAACTGGAGAGAATTTAGGGCTCATACTCCTCATTTAAAGGAGTTTAAAAAACTCCTATTTTTTAAATGTTTATTTATTTATTCTGAGAGAGAGAAAGCAGGAGCAGGGGAGGGGCAGAGAGGTAGAAAGAATCCCAAGCAGGGCCTGTGCTCAGTGAGCAGAATCTGATGCAGGGCTTGATCCCACAACAGCAAGATCATGACCTGAGTCGAAATCTAGAATGAGACACTTAACCAACTGAGACACCTAGGTGCCCTTCAAAATCATTTTAAAGATGCAAACCATAAAAGACTCTTAACTGAAGAGAACAAAAAGTGTTGCTGGAGGGGAGGTGGGTGCTAGGATGGGTTCAATAGGTGATGGATATCCAGGAGGGCAGTTGTTGTGATGAACACTGAATGCTGTACATAAGTGACGAATTACTTATGGGTCATATTTATTACTAAAATAATGTACTACATTTTATGAGACTTGATAAGACATTACATTAAAATTATGTTTTAGGGGCACCAGGGTGGCTCAGTTGGTTAAGCCTCCAACTTTGGCTCAGGTTATGATTTCACGGTTCATGAGTTTGAGCCCTGTGTCGTGTTCTGTGCTGACAGTTCAGAGCTTGGAGCCTGCTTAGGATTCTGTGTCTCCCTCTCTCCCTGCCCCTCCCCCCTCTCAAAATAAACATTAAAAAAATTAAAATTAGGGGCGCCTGGGTGGCTCAGTCGGTTAAGCGTCTGACTTCGGCTCAGGTCACGATCTCACAGTCTGTGAGTTCGAGCCCCGCGTCGGGCTCTGGGCTGATGGCTCAGAGCCTGGAGCCTGCTTCTGATTCTGTGTCTCCCTCTCTCTCTGCCCCTCCCCCATTCATGCTCTGTCTCTCTCTGTCTCAAAAATAAATAAAAACGTTAAAAAAATTAAAATTATGCTTTAATTCTGAAAATAAAGACAAAGATGCAGATACAGTCAAAGAAAGTCAGGCCCAACGTGATCAGAACCCATATGCTTTTCAGTCTGGTGCTCTCTCTACTCAATTCCTTCTTCTCAAGGCTATGAGGTATGTTAGAGTTCCACAGAGTTTATACTTGAGCCCCTTTTCCTTCTCTTTTCTCTTCCATTCATTATTTCATTCTTTTTCCATAGCTTAAAAGATCAGACTAATATCTAAATGTATTTCTCCAGTGCCAACTTCTCTGAACTTCAGACTTAGAGTTAACGGTTCTACTTATTTGTTTTACAGGCACCTCAAACTTAACATGTGCAATGCAAACTTTCAATTCCCATCCTTCCCGCTACAAATCTATTCCCAAGTTATTTTCCATCTACTAGATGAAACTACCATCTTACCAGTTCCTCCACCCAGAATTGAAGATGTCAGCCTTGAATTAGTGCCTTTCCCCTTTTACTATATCCAACTCTCTAAATAAATCTCAAAAATGTCTCCACCCATTTTCACTGCCACCAACATAGTCTAAGGCACCAACACCAATAGACTACCTCCTAAATGGTCTCTCTGTTCTGATTTTCCCACTTCTAATTCATTAGGTACACAGCAGCCATGCGATCTTTTAGAACCATTCTATTTTAATAAAATTCAATCCCCCCATTATTGCTTACAAGGTCCACAGCAATAATGCCACCTTCTCCCTTGACCACTCTGTGTTAGCCATACTGGCCTCTTATATTTCTTTCCCTCTCTCTCTGAGAGAAAATCAAGAGCTGAAATTTTGAGTTAAATTCAAGAGTCAGATGCTTAATTGACTGAGCACCCCCTGACCTCTTAAATTTCTCAAACACACCATGGTCTTTCTACTTCAGGGCCTTTTCACATTTTGCTCCTTCTGTCAAGAATGCTCTTCTCTGCATTCCAAGATGCTGGTCCCTTTCATATACCTCAGGACTTTTAGTAAATGTCACTTATAAATAGAGGTCTCTGTCCACTCATCTAAACAAGGCCTTAGTTTCCTTTTGCTCCTTTCTATAGCACCACTGTATTCCCTTTATAGCACTTATAATGACTTGTAATCATATTACTATTATTTGGTTATTGGTTATTACCCATCATGTATTTCTCAGCTAAATATCAACAAGAATCAAATCTGTCTTTTCTATTGTTTCACCCTTGTATCACTCACATCTAGCATAAAGTAGGTATTCAATAAGTGTTCTTTGAATTAATGAAAATGAGGGACATTTACAACAGGTTTCTCTCTACCCAAAAAGGACACAATGGACCATGGACTTTCATTCTATGTCAACATATTCACTAAGATAGAAGGAATGTCACAATTGAGGATTGCTAAAATACTGAAGGTTGTCAACTATTATTCTCTAGACATCTTTCTTAAATAGTGTCCATCCATCAAGGATGAATTAAATTCAGCCCTGCTTGAAGACAGAATGAAATGACTTTACCCAGCCCCTTATGAACTTATGATTCTTTGAAAAATCCATAAGCTCTCATCTTCCCAGCACACTGATAACTAGGTAATTATCCTTTTGATGAAAAAGGAACCCTTTTTATATCTATCCTTACTGAATTATAGACCTCAAAATGGAATTGGAGTTGAATAGACATCAAGCACCACTGCCTACCAGTTCCCAGCAAAGATGAGAGAGAGATCATTTGTAGTGGTATCTGGGGACTCAGGGACAATGCTGTCAGAGTGTCCTTCCTGCCTTCTCCAGTGACTCCTCACTGTGAGCACTAAGTCCACAGTATTAATTACATTCTCTCCTCATTTTGTGAGCCAGTCCCTAACCAAATAGAAGATGCATTAATTGCCCCACCTTGTCTGTTCAAGGGTTTTGAAATTAAGCCATTCAACTGAAGATTTTGTATAGATTAACTTTGAGATGCAATTTGAGCCATTCCCACCATGTTAACCAAGGTCAGAGGGCTTTGTTCTGACAGCACATCAATTCCCACATTGCAGTGTACTTGTCCCAGAACACTGTCTTGACACCTGTGTAAGACCCTGTCCACAGTCTCCCCCAATTACTAAATGACTGCTGGAATCATACAATTAACTGCCCACCTGACTGTGCCCAGAACCCACAATATTATGTCTGCCCCATGACCTACAGTTTATTGGCACTACTCAATTATCAATACTGGGTCAGATTAAGCCCTCATTAGCTAGCTACCCCACCCCATAGTCAAGGCTATCACTCCAAGATTTTCTTGCCTAACTCCCCATTTTTAGGGCCTCAGACTACAGACATTTACAGTTGAGCTTATACAAACTATCATGCCCACACTTTTACCTGGTCTCTACATATTAATCCTCTGTGATTTCTTTTCATACAACTGTCAGTTTGGAGGCATAATCGTGTAAGCCTTTACCTTCTGGACATCAGCATTGGAAAACTTCATTATTATTAGTTAAGATACAACAGAGTGACAAATGCAGCTTCAAAAAACTACACAACTTCTTTCCCTTTGAGAATTTTTGCACAGCTTTCCATATTTGGTACCCAAGGACATTTCTTTTCTCTCTCTGCTAACTTGGAGTACAGCAAGGTTACATTAGCTAATAAAAGCCCTCTGCTGACAAAAGATGCTTTTGAAAAGTCACTCAAAAAGGGAGCACTGTTGATAGCTTTATTAAAATAAAATGCCACGTCTTTGTGAAGTTAAAAGTCTCTGGATTGCGGTTAAAAGTCTGGTCAGCTCAAAATACACTGGAAAGTCTTTAAAGAACCATGTTTTTATTAAGCTGGCCTCACACACATAGCAGCTAGAATGTAAATCCAGACAATTCCAACCCATCTATCATTTCCTTTCTCTATGTCATGAATAGAAGAATTAAATGAGAGATAGGTTCTATTCTGAACACCAATTAATAGAAGTTATTGAACTCATGATTCAAAACAACTTCATGCAAGTTAACACAATAGTTAGCTAACGGATTTTGCTGATCACGTGGCAAGAACACTTAAATATGAATGCTGCACAGATTGCAAAGAAATGGTATTCCCACACACTTCTGTGAAAGTATATTTGCGCAGCCTTTCTAACAGACATATCGATAGTTTGTATTAAAATGTAAAATGCAGATACTCTTAAACTCAGTGATTCCTCTTCAAGATATCCTAGAGAGACAATTGCTCATTTGCAGAAAGGGACCTTTATAGGGATGCCCACTACAGAGCTGTTCATAATTATAAAAATATTGAGACTCAGAAAAGTGCCCATCATCTAGGGAATGGTTCTATGTACATCTATTTGGCCTTGAAAATAATAAGGTAGATTTACATTTACAGTGATTGGGGAAGATATCTGTACAAGAATAAAAAAATATCCTATATGTGTAAAAGAGAAACATATTTAAATCTTTACATATATTAGTAAATGCACAAAATAAATACATATTTATTTAAATGTATATAAAATGTTGTGAAGAAAATATTTACAAATTATATATCTGGAAAGGGACTTGTAGCTAGAATATATAAAGAATGCTTACAACTCAATAAAAGGACAAATAATCAATTTAAAAATAGACAAAGGATTTGAATAAACATTTCTCCAAAGAAGATACAGAAATGGATAATAAGTACATGAAAGATGCTCGAGATTATTAGTCATTATGGAAATGTAACCAAGGCCACAATGAGATAATGCTTCACATTCACTACAATGGCTACAGTAAAACAGATAAGAGCAAATGGTGACAAAGATGTAGAGAAGTTGGAATCCTTATTCATTGCTGGTAGGAATGTGAAATGGTGCAGCTACTATGGAAAACAGTTTAGCAATTCTTCATGTAGTTACTACACATGTAGTTACTGTATGACCCAGCGGTTCCACTCCTAAGCCCATGTCCAAGAGAACTGAAAATATATGTCCACACAAAAATTTGTACAGGAATGTTCATAAAATATTATTCACCACAGTCAGAAAGTGGAAGCAACCCAAATTTCCTTCAACTGCTAGATGGATAAACAAACTATGCTATATCTAAAAATAGAATATTATTTTGCGATAAGAGGAATGAAGTACTGATACATGCTGTGAAATGAATGAACCTTGAAAACATTATTCTAAATGACAGAAGTCAGACATACAAAGCTTATTGTATGATTCCATTTACACGAATTATCCAGAATAGACAAACCCACAGAGACAGAAAGCATATTAGTAGTTATTAAGAGCTCAGGGGAGCAAAAAATGGGGAGTGACTGCTAATGACAAAAATGTTTTAATATTAGATAGTGGTGATGGTTCCATAACTCTCTGAAAATGCTGAGAACCACTGAATTGTACATTTTAAAGGAGTGAATTTTATGGTATGTGGATACCTCAATAAAGCTGTTATTTTAAATCATTTTTGAAAAATCTTGAAGGATATCTACCAAGCTAGTAAAAGTTGTTACCTTGGCAAAGGGATTAACATATATTTTTAAGAGTAAGAATTGAGCCCTGTATTTCTTATTACAATATGGTTTAAAATACATTGAAAAAAAGGAAGAAAAAGTCATAAGAATCACTCAGAATGGTGCTGTATAAGAGAAATGAATAGTAGTGTGTTTCACCCTTCTTGATTTACAACCTAAGAGCAGATATTCGTTGCAGAAAATAACCTCTGTTTTTGAACACTTTTCTAGGCCCTGGGTATATAAAAATGCATAAACCATGATTCTTTTCTTCCATGAATTTAAGGTGCATATAAGAGTTGACATAGGTACACACAGCCAATTTTTAAATAGTGTGATAAATGGTACAGTAATAGTATGTACATCTAGCTATGGAAGCACAGGGGCAGGGACCCAGGGGAAAGGAGTTGAACTTTAAAAAATATGCAGAAGTTAGCCAAGCAGAGAAGAGGTAAAGGCAGACAGCCAGCAAAAACAGCATGGGCAAAAGCCTGTAGAGGTGCTGGGGCATGGAGTTTTTAGAGAAGAGTGAACATCAGCAGTTAAGCCTGTAACCAATGGTTTATGGAGGAGATTCTTACAGATGGAAGGGTAGGCTGGAATCAGACTGAAAAAGTCTTTAAACAATGCCTTGAGAAGGAATTAGGACATTATTGTGCAGGCAAGGGAAAGGAGCAAAGGAAAGGAGGAGACCAGATAGAAAGACATGTGACAGAGAGCTAAGAAAAATTCCTGATTTATGGGGCACCTGAGTGGCTCAGTTGGTTAAGCATCCACCTCTTGATTTCGGCTAAGGTCATGATCTCACAGTTCGTGGGTTTGAACCCTGAACTGGGCTCTGTGCTGACATCGCAGAGCCTGCTTGGGATTCTCTCTCTCCCTCTCTCTCTCTCTTCTCTCTCTCTCTCTGCCCCTCCCCTACTTGTGCATGCCCTCTCTCTCCCCCCTCCCTCAAATAAATAAGGATTTAAAAAAATTTTAGAAAAATTTCTGATTTAACCAAGGCAGGAAAGAGCTTGTGGACTAGAGCTGGGGCAGGGGCAGTGAAGAGTGAGGTCAGACTCAAGAAATATTTCAGAAATAGAATAAGCCAGACTCTGGGACTGACTGGTGTGGGAGGGAGAAAGGGGGTGGCAGTGACTTTCAGAAGCCATTAGTTGTCAGAGCACATATACAGAGATTCCACTCAGACTTGCTTGCCCCTCAGGAAATAAATGGGAGATGAAAAAACGGGTTTCATATACAATAAAAGAAAATATGCCTTGTACTTTGCATACTTCTAGATAGATAGATCCTCCTGAGCTCCAGCTGTTGTGACATCATGTACTAGGGCAAAGAGTATTTAACTTGTAGCATATACATACTTAGTTATATGTTATGCATTATGTCAAGTACTTTATGTGCATAATTTCATTGAGTCCTCAGGACACCCCATTGTAGAGAAAGAAAATGGAGGCTTATTGATATTAGAAAAAAAAAAGGTTCAAACCCAGGCAGTCTGACTTCAGAGGCCAATGTTCTTAACGACTGTACTATCTTCTGACAAAGATGCCTCCAAGAGGTTGAATTAAGCAGCTTTACTTATCCACTTCCAACAAAGGAAGGTCAGATTATAAACTTACCCTCCTTTCCCTCTCACCAGATCAAAAGCACATCCAGAGCATCCATTATGTCCTCCTGGTGAGATCAAAATGACTCTTCGATCCTGGCAGTGACTTCCAGGATGTTTGCAGTGGCCACGTGAAGCAGACACATCTATCAAAAAGCAGGACAGCTATGTGGTCTGCTAGGGAATCCACGCAACACTAAAGTGCCTTCCAAAAAAAACACCAGTTCTTAATATGTGGAGATTCAGAGACTCGCTACAGTAAACATAGGTTGTTTTTTACTACTTAGCTTATACTTGCCACTTTTGTGTTAACATCATCCCAACTTTTCTCTTGGGAACCATACATGATCTCAACTCAGTCTGTATGGTTGGGGTGGATGTACTTCATCTCTAACTTCAAGGGTGAGCATATGACTCAGAGCTGACCCATCATGACATCTTACCTCCTTTGCTCCAGGACTTGGCTCAGAGTTGGGCATGTGATGCAGTTCAGTCCAATGATAGGCCCAGGATACTTTTTCAAATTAACCAGTAAGAAAAAAATCTTCTGTTTCTTATGTTTGGACCTATAAGGAAGAACACTTGAAACTTCCAGGTACATGAATATGGCCAGACTCTGTTTGAGCTGGTTAGCCAAAAAAGAGGGATTAAGAGTTGCAAGATAGAAACAGGGAAACTTTGAGTACCTAAATCAAACCATTCCTGAAACTTAACCTGAACTTTTCTTTTGGTTACACAAGCCAATACATTCCCCTTGATATTAGCACTATTTTGAATTTTTGACATCTGTAAGCAAATAAACAACAACAAAAAATCACAAGAAAGAAAAACCTAAAACACCTGCCTCAATAAAACTACAATGTGCTGAGTAGGCAGTTAGCTAGCTTTCCTGCAAAGGAAACATTCAGAGGGGGCTGCTACTTCCAAGGCTTTTTCTGCCAAGATCTATCTAGAAAAAGCAGCTAATGTAAGAGCTGTCACATCCAGAGGTGCTCAGCATTGGCCTTGTAAATACTACATTATACAGAGCAACTGTGGGGCATAAGCAACAGAAGAGAAGGTTAAGTAATCTCTGTGTGCATACTATGGACCTGCTGTCAGCCCAACTTTCTCACATTCTGGTAAAAATAATTTCTTCTATCCTGACATCTTGCATGAGGGTGTTCTCTCTCAGAATGTCCTCCATATTCAAGTCCAGCTGTTCTAGCCATTTTGAAGACATTTCTAGATTAATCTACTCCAAGGAATCTTCCCTGGTTATTGTACCCTTTACTGGCATCTCCTGTGAGCTCCTATAATGCTTAGACCTAGTACTTCCCACATGGGATCCAGGCAAACAAGGCAAATTTTTCTATCTAGCTTGGGAGAATATTCCTCAAGTGTGATTTCCATATGTGCTGTAGGCCCACCAGGAGGGCAGTAGAAGAGGAATTGGGGGCTTTTGTCAAGTCTACAAGAGGTATAGATTTTAATATTGCAAGGAGAAATTGATAGGGTCTTTAATATTCTACAATTTTGCAATTCTGAAAAGCGCTTCCTGGAGAAGGACAAGTGCTCACCATAAGCCAAGGGTGTGAGCACTAAGGCTTTAATACAAGGGGCTCTGGGGGCCTTCTTTATTCCTTCCAAGGGTTGTGAACTGATGCAGAACTACAAGTGCAATGCTGTAAGATGCGGTCCAGAAGTGATGCTGAAAGTAAGGCTAAATGTGCAGGTGTTGAGAGCTCAGAAAGCCAGACTTCAACAGACATCAAAGTGTCTCTGAGGAATACTCTGATAAGCGAGTCCCCTGGGAACACTCCCGACCAGTAACACTCCTGACAAGAGACACCAAGGAGAGTGGCTTCTGACATTATGGCCACAAACACAGCAAAATCCTTTGTGTGGAACTCCTTTGCAAAGAGCAGCTA
Source organism: Panthera uncia (assembly GCF_023721935.1). Taxonomy (NCBI): domain Eukaryota; kingdom Metazoa; phylum Chordata; class Mammalia; order Carnivora; family Felidae; genus Panthera; species Panthera uncia. Next base: position 44,141,304 of record NC_064816.1, read on the forward strand.
GACTCTGGCTAGAGAGTCTGGCTGGGGAACATTTCCCAGCGGCAGCTCAGCCTCTCGGCCCTTCCAACATGAGAGGCTGGATGGCATTGTATTCAGATAATGGGCCATGGACTGACAGACTTGGGCTGTTATGATAGCTGTGCCCCTGACTATTGTGTGACCTTGGGGAAATCTCTAATCACTCTAAGCCTGATTTTTTATCATTTATAAAATATGGATAATACTATCACCTCACAAAGGTCTGCAGCAGATAAAATGCAATACAGCACACGAAGTGCTTAACTCTGCCTGGAACAAGGTAAACTGCTAAGTAAGTGTTAGGCATCATCATCATTACTGTCATTATCCAGAAGACCGTAGTGATTAGAAACTGTTGGTATCTCAAGATGCCATTCACTGAGAAGACAGGATAATAAATTCTTTTGCAGAAACCCAGAGCAGTTTGAGGTCCAGACTTAGCTTAGAGCTCCGGTTAATCATGGAGACCCTATGTTGTAGAAACCTCAGATTTCTAATAAAAGATGTAGCTTATAAAGGAAGATTACACAGATATTATCTTGAATTGCTTGTTAATTTTTCCATACGCTTTAATTTTGTTATCCTAGTTAGATTATAAACTTCTTGGGGCGCCTGGGTGGCGCAGTCGGTTAAGCGTCGGACTTCAGCTCAGTTCACGATCACACGGTCTATGAGTTCGAGCCCCGCATCAGGCTCTATGCTGACAGCTCAGAGCCTGGAGCCCGTTTCAGATTCTGTGTCTCCCTCTCTCTCTGCCCCTCCCCCGTTCATGCTCTGTCTCTCTCTGTCTCAAAAATAAATAAACGTTAAAAAAAATTTTTTTTAATAAATAAATAAATAAACTTCTATAAAACATGACCATAACTTTCAACTCTTATTCTATCAAAGGGTCTAAATCAAGGTCAAAGGCCCTCGTTCACTGGCTGTCAGCAACAATGGCCCAAAATGGATGGCTGTAGTCATTCCCACAGTGACAGAAAATATTGCAGGTTATCAGCAATGTGTGAGGAGAGGAGACTCAAAGGTTACACAAAGAACATGGCATCATAATAGTTCTATAAAAATATTACATAGCAGGAGTCTCAAAAATATTCATATCTTTTGAAATAATAATTCTATTTCTAGGAAATAGAATTTCCTACCAAAATAATCTAGAAAGTAGAAGAATGTGATGTGGAAAGCCATTCTTCTTGATAGAATATATAAGCAGAGAAATTTTAAAACAATCTATGTAACAATAGAAATATGTTATGTAAACTACGGATCTTCTTTCATGTAAAGTGCTTATTAAAAATAATGCTTAAGGGTTACCAGGGTGGCTCAGTTGGTTAAGCATCCCAGTTCAGCTCAGGTCATGATCTCGTGGTTTGTGGGTTCAAGCTCCACATTGAGCTCTGTGCTGACAGCTCAGAGCCTGGACCCTGCTTGGATTCTTCCTGGCCAAGAAGCCCAGCAGAAGTGAAGGAGCCCAGACCTTTTACACCTACAGGACATTGGAATACCAAAAAAACAAAACACTTCTAAATTCTCCTCTGGGGCAAGGAAAGACCAAGGTCTGTAACTTACATATTCTTTTCTGAGAGGGAGAAGAAAACAAAACAAAACAAAACAAAACTAGCTCTCATTAAAGACACCATCAGTGGGGAGTACTGTCACCAAGATGATGACATAGGTAGTTCCTGACTTCACTTCCTTTCACAAGAACAACTACCAACTCTTCAAGAACAAGGCACCACTGAGAGAATCCTAGCACATGGAGGTGAGGTTCAAGCACCCCCAACCCTGCACCAGGGAGCCCCAGACAGACTGCATTAGAAGTATAAGAGAAGCAGCTACACCCTGACCCAACTGCCTCTCCCCCAGCCCAGCCCATCATCAGGCTGAGAGGTCTTTCCTGAGCTTCAGTGCCTTTAGTGGGAAGAGAAGACCTAGGGGGGACAACCAGTGACCCTAGCATTGTGGGTCACTTTGTGGGAGCCACTAACTCTGATCTCACCCCATGGGAACTTCAGGGGAATCTGCAGGGCACAACCACTGGAAATCTGAATGTGATGGAGCCAGGGGAGCAGCTTGCTACAACTAGCACATGGATCTTGACAAACCTATCTGTACAGTTCATATCTGTAGTGTCCATGTACTACTCCCAACTAGTAGCTTTTCTCATATGCAAAACCAAGTTGTTGGTACTATCTGACCTGAAAACATAAAACAGTGCAGGTCTGATTGATTCAGATCCTCAAACAGGAGTTTTGCCAGCCTGAGAGCTTGGTTTGCCCATGCCCAGGCAAGAAGCTAAATGACAGCCACACCCCCTCTAGAGAAATTAGGGGGGGGGGATTATGCACAAAACAAGATCAACAAAGCAATAGAGAGGAACAAACAAACAGACATCCCATAGGGGAAAAATACAATAAGTAAACTAAAGAATTCAATAGAGAATTTTAAAAACAGACTTGACCATATAGAAGAAGAAACAGAGACCTGGAAAATAGAATATTAGAAAGTATCCAGTCAAAAGACAAAAGCAAAATGAATAAAAAATGAGTGAAGAAAGCCTACAAGACTTATGGGACACAATGAAAAGAAACAATATTTACATTATGGGAAATACAAAAGGAGAAGAAAAAGAGCAAGAGGAAGAAAGTATATTTAAACCAATAATTGCTGAAAACTTCCCAAACCTGAGAAGAGAAATGGACATCCCAACCAATGAGGCCCAAAAGATTCCAAATAGGTTGAAACTGGATAGGGCTAAACCAAGATACAGTCTGATTATTACAAGTCAAAGAGAAAGAATTTTGAAAGTAACAGAAGGAAAGAAAAAAGTACATATAAGGGAAGCCTAATAAGACTTATCAGCAGCTTTCTCAACAAAAACATTTCAGGCCAAGAGAGACTACAATTGCATATTCAAAATGTTGAAAGAAAAAAATGGTCAGGAAAAAATTCTATACCCAACAAAACTGTGCTTCAAAAATAAAGGCGGGATCAAGACTTTCTTGAATAAACAAAAACCGAGGGAGTTCATTACCATCAGACCCCTTACAAGAAATGCTAAAAGGAGTTCCTGAGTGAAAATAAAAGGGTGCTTACTAACATCACAAAAACATAAACAGGTAATAAAAAACTAAGGGTAGTGGTAAATATATTGTGAAAGTTATATTCTGTAACATGGTGATAGTAATGCATATCTCATTCATAAACATAGTTTAAAAGTTATAACAATGAAAATAGTAAAAATAGCCTTAACTATAATAATCTGCTAGTAATTTTACAATATAAAAATATGTACATTATAACAACAATAACCTAAACTGTAATGGGGATAAGTAAAAGTATAAAGTTCAGACATCTATTAAAGTTGTTATCAACTTAAAATAGGAGATTATAATTTTAAGATTTTTATATAAGCCTCAAGGTAACCACAAGGGAAAAACCTGTAGCAACTACACAAGGAACATAATAAAAGAATCAAAGCATAGTGATACCCAAAAGACATCAAAATACACACAAAAAAGACAGCAAGGTAAGAAACAAGAAACAGGAGGGTTTTCCTCGTCCCTCAAACACAGCTGTATTAAGGTCAGATCAGTTGGAACACCCAGGAAATCAGTCTGCAAAGTGACAAAGGATCTCCATAGTTGGAAAGAGACAACGTGGCAGGTGCAAGGTACATGGAAGTGAATTGGGTGAGAGAAAAGCTGTGGTGCCATGGAGGGGGAAGGAACCCCTTCTACGGAAAGACAAAAGGGAGAGAAAGAGAGAGGAGTTGAGTAAGTGTGGCATCGGGTTTGCACAAGAGACTCTCTAGACCACAAACTGGGGAGTGAGAAGTACTTAGTACTGCAGGGTTTTGTGGCAAACAGCTTTTGGAGCTTAAACTCTGACATTTTGGAAGCTGGTGACTTTCTCCAGAGCAGAACTATGGTGCATGTTCCTGGGGAGAAGGAGGGAGCTGGCTTGGGAGTGCATAGTGTGGTGTACGGATCTCCACCATGCACTGGGAGAGAACAGTCCCTTTCCTGGAGTACTCTAGGAAGAGGACATATTGCCTCTACAAGGACAAAAGACCCTGTAGGCATCAACAAGAGGTCTTTTCTCAGCAGGAGACAGAGGTGCACCCAGAGGAAATATAACCTTGTTGCTTCTTTCTACACACTGCAGGTATAGGACTGCCTTTCTGGGACAAAGGACTTCAAACAAACATGCAGAGGCTCTACTCCAAAGGAGGGGGTGGGTCTGTGCAGTACTGTGTCCTTTAAGACTTCGAGGTTTTTTTTTTTTAATTTTTTTCTTTTTTTTTTTAATATATGAAATTTACTGTCAAATTGGTTTCCATACAACACCCAGTGCTCATCCCAAAAGGTGCCCTCCTCAATACCCATCACCCACCCTGCCCTCCCTCCCACCCCCCATCAACCCTCAGTTTGTTCTCAGTTTTTAACAGTCTCTTATGCTTTGGCTCTCTCCCACTCTAACCTCTTTTTTTTTTTTTCCCTTCCCCTCCCCCATGGGTTTCTGTTATGTTTCTCAGGATCCACATAAGAGTGAAACCATATGGTATCTGTCTTTCTCTGTATGGCTTATTTCACTTAGCATCACACTCTCCAGTTCCATCCATGTTGCTACAAAAGGCCATATTTCATTTTTTCTCATTGCCACGTAGTATTCCATTGTGTATATAAACCACAATTTCTTTATCCATTCATCAGTTGATGGACATTTAGGCTCTTTCCATAATTTGGCTATTGTTGAGAGTGCCGCTATAAACATTGGGGTACAAGTGCCCCTATGCATCAGTACTCCTGTATCCCTTGGATAAATTCCTAGCAGTGCTATTGCTGGGTCATAGGGTAGGTCTATTTTTAATTTCTGAGGAACCTCCACACTGCTTTCCAGAGCGGCTGCACCAGTTTGCATTCCCACCAACAGCGCAAGAGGGTTCCTGTTTCTCCACATCCTCTCCAGCATCTATAGTCTCCTGATTTCTTCATTTTGGCCACTCTGACTGGCGTGAGGTGATATCTGAGTGTGGTTTTGATTTGTATTTCCCTGATAAGGAGCGACGCTGAACATCTTTTCATGTGCCTGTTGGCCATCCGGATGTCTTCTTTAGAGAAGTGTCTATTCATGTGTTCTGCCCATTTCTTCACTGGGTTATTTGTTTTTCGGGTGTGGAGTTTGATGAGCTCTTTATAGATTTTGGATACTAGCCCTTTGTCCGATGTGTCATTTGCAAATATCTTTTCCCATTCCGTTGGTTGCCTTTTAGTTTTGTTGGTTGTTTCCTTTGCTGTGCAGAAGCTTTTTATCTTCATAAGGTCCCAGTAATTCACTTTTGCTCTTAATTCCCTTGCCTTTGGGGATGTGTCGAGTAAGAGATTGCTACGGCTGAGGTCAGAGAGGTCTTTTCCTGCTTTCTCCTCTAAGGTTTTGATGGTTTCCTGTCTCACATTCAGGTCCTTTATCCATTTTGAGTTTATTTTTGTGAATGGTGTGAGAAAGTGGTCTAGTTTCAACCTTCTGCATGTTGCTGTCCAGTTCTCCCAGCATCATTTGTTAAAGAGACTGTCTTTTTTCCATTGGATGTTCTTTCCTGCTTTGTCAAAGATGAGTTGGCCATACATCTGTGGGTCTAGTTCTGGGGTTTCTATTCTATTCCATTGGTCTATGTGTCTGTTTTTATGCCAATACCATGCTGTCTTGATGATGACAGCTTTGTAGTAGAGGCTAAAGTCTGGGATTGTGATGCCTCCTGCTTTGGTCTTCTTCTTCAAAATTACTTTGGCTATTCGGGGCCTTTTGTGGTTCCATATGAATTTTAGGATTGCTTGTTCTAGTTTCGAGAAGAATGCTGGTGCAATTTTGATTGGGATTGCATTGAATGTGTAGATAGCTTTGGGTAGTATTGACATTTTGACAATATTTATTCTTCCAATCCATGAGCAGGGAATGTCTTTCCATTTCTTTATATCTTCTTCAATTACCTGCATAAGCTTTCTATAGTTTTCAGCATACAGATCTTTTACATCTTTGGTTAGATTTATTCCTAGGTATTTTAGGCTTCTTGGTGCAATTGTGAATGGGATCAGTTTCTTTTTTTGTCTTTCTGTTGCTTCATTGTTAGTGTATAAGAATGCAACTGATTTCTGTACATTGATTTTGTATCCTGCAACTTTGCTGAATTCATGTATCAGTTCTAGCAGACTTTTGGTGGAGTCTATCGGATTTTCCATGTATAATATCATGTCATCTGCAAAAAGCGAAAGCTTGACTTCATCTTTGCCAATTTTGATGCCTTTGATTTCCTTTTGTTGTCTGCTGATGCTAGAACTTCCAGCACTATATTAAACAACAGAGGTGAGAGTGGGCATCCCTGTCGTGTTCCTGATCTCAGGGAAAAAGGTCTCAGTTTTTCCCCGTTGAGGATGATGTTAGCTGTGGGCTTTTCATAAATGGCTTTTATGATCTTTAAGTATGTTCCTTCTATCCCGACTTTCTCAAGGGTTTTTATTAAGAAAGGGTGCTGGATTTTGTCAAAGGCCTTTTCTGCATCGATTGACAGGATCATATGGTTCTTCTCTTTTTTTTTGTTAATGTGATGTATCACGTTGATCGATTTGCGAATGTTGAACCAGCCCTGCATCCCAGGAATGAATCCCACTTGATCATGGTGAATAATTCTTTTTATATGCTGTTGAATTCGATTTGCTAGTATCTTATTGAGAATTTTGGCATCCATATTCATCAGAGATATTGGCCTGTAGTTCTCTTTTTTTACTGGGTCTCTGTCCGGTTTAGGAATCAAAGTAATACTGGCTTCATAGAATGAGTCTGGAAGTTTTCCTTCCCTTTCTATTTCTTGGAATAGCTTGAGAAGGATAGGTATTATCTCTGCTTTAAACGTCTGGTAGAACTCCCCTGGGAAGCCATCTGGTCCTGGACTCTTATTTGTTGGGAGATTTTTGATAACCGATTCAATTTCTTTGCTGGTTATGGGTCTGTTCAAGCTTTCTATTTCCTCCTGATTGAGTTTTGGAAGAGTGTGGGTGTTTAGGAATTTGTCCATTTCTTCCAGGTTGTCCAATTTGTTGGCATATAATTTTTCATAGTATTCCCTGATAATTGTTTGTATCTCTGAGGGATTGGTTGTAATAATTCCATTTTCATTCATGATTTTATCTATTTGGGTCATCTCCCTTTTCTTTTTGAGAAGCCTGGCTAGAGGTTTGTCAATTTTGTTTATGTTTTCAAAAAACCAACTCTTGGTTTCATTGATCTGCTCTACAGTTTTTTTAGATTCTATATTGTTTATTTCTGCTCTGATCTTTGTGATTTCTCTTCTTCTGCTGGGTTTAGGCTGCCTTTGCTGTTCTGCTTCTATTCCTTTAGGTGTGCTGTTAGATTTTGTATTTGGGATTTTTCTTGTTTCTGGAGATAGGCCTGGATTGCAATGTATTTTCCTCTCAGGACTGCCTTCGCTGCGTCCCAAAGCATTTGGATTGTTGTATTTTCATTTTCCTTTGTTTCCATATATTTTTTAATTTCTTCTCTAATTGCCTGGTTGACCCACTCATTCGTTAGTAGGGTGTTCTTTAACCTCCATGCTTTTGGAGGTTTTCCAGACTTTTTCCTGTGGTTGATTTCAAGCTTCATAGCATTGTGGTCTGAAAGTATGCATGGTATAATTTCAATTCTTGTAAACTTATGAAGGGCTGTTTTGTGACCCAGTATATGATCTATCTTGGGAATGTTCCATGTGCACTCGAGAAGAAAGTATATTCTGTTGCTTTGGGATGCAGAGTTCTAAATATATCTGTCAAGTCCATCTGATCCAATGTATCATTCAGGGCCCTTGTTTCTTTATTGACTGTGTGTCTAGATGATCTATCCATTTCTGTAAGTGAGGTGTTAAAGTCCCCTGCAATGACCACATTCTTATCAATAAGGTTGCTTATGTTTATGAGTAATTGTTTTATATATCTGGGGGCTCCGGTATTTGGCGCATAGACATTTATAATTGTTAGCTCTTCCTGATGGATAGACCCTGTAATTATTATATAATGCCCTTCTTCATCTCTTGTTACAGCCTTTAATGTAAAGTCTAGTTTGTCTGATATAAGTATGGCTACTCCAGCTTTCTTTTGGCTTCCAGTAGTATGATAAATAGTTCTCCATCCCCTCACTCTCAATCTAAAGGTGTCCTCAGATCTAAAATGAGTCTCTTGTAGACAGCAAATAGATGGGTCTTGTTTTTTTATCCATTCTGATACCCTATGTCTTTTGGTTGGCGCATTTAATCCATTTAAATTCAGTGTTATTATAGAAAGATACGGGTTTAGAGTCATTGTGATGTCTGTATGTTTTATGCTTGTAGCGATGTCTCTGGTACTTTGTCTCACAGGGTCCCCCTTAGGATCTCTTGTAGGGCTGGTTTAGTGGTGACAAATTCCTTCAGTTTTTGTTTATTTGGGAAGACCTTTATCTCTCCTTCTATTCTAAATGACAGACTTGCTGGATAAAGGATTCTCGGCTGCATATTTTTTCTGTTTAGCACACTGAAGATATCGTGCCAAGCCTTTCTGGCCTGCCAAGTTTCAAAGGAGAGATCAGTCACGAGTCTTATAGGTCTCCCTTTATATGTGAGGGCACGTTTATCCCTTGCTGCTTTCAGAATTTTCTCTTTATCCTTGTATTTTGCCAGTTTCACTATGATATGTCGTGCAGAAGATCGATTCAAGTTACGTCTGAAGGGAGTTCTCTGTGCCTCTTGGATTTCAGTGCCTTTTTCCTTCCCCAGTTCAGGGAAGTTCTCAGCTATAATTTCTTCAAGTACCCCTTCAGCACCTTTCCCTCTCTCTTCCTCCTCTGGGATACCAATTATGTGTATATTATTTCTTTTTAGTGTATCACTTAGTTCTCTAATTTTCCCCTCATACTCCTGGATTTTTTTATCTCTCTTTCTTTCAGCTTCCTCTTTTTCCATAACTTTATCTTCTAGTTCACCTATTCTCTCCTCTGCCTCTTCAATCTGAGCCGTCGTGGTTTCCATTTTGTTTTGCATTTCGTTTAAAGCGTTTTTCAGCTCCTCGTGACTGTTCCTTAGTCCCCTGATCTCTGTAGCAAGAGATTCTCTGCTGTCCTCTATACTGTTTTCAAGCCCAGTGATTAATTTTAGGACTATTATTCTAAATTCACTTTCTGTTATATTATTTAAATCCTTTTTGATCAGTTCATTGGCTGTTGTTATTTCCTGGAGATTCTTCTGAGGGGAATTCTTCCGTTTGGTCATTTTGGATAGTCCCTGGAGTGGTGAGGACCTGCAGGGCACTTCCCCTGTGCTGTGGTGTATAACTGGAGTTGGTGGGCGGGGCCACAGTCAGACCTGGTGTCTGCCCCCAGCCCACCACTGGGGCCACAGTCAGACTGGTGTGTGCCTTCTCTTCCCCTCTCCTAGGGGTGGGATTCACTGTGGGGTGGCGTGGCCCATCTGGGCTACTTGCACACTGCCAGGCTTGTGGTGCTGGGGATCTGGCGTATTAGCTGGGGTGGGTAGGCAAGGTGCACGGGGGCAGGAGGGGCAGGCTTAGCTCCCTTCTCCTTAGGTGATCCACTTCAGGAGGTGCCCTGTGGCAGCGGGAGGGAGTCAGATCCGCTGCCGGAGGTTTGGCTCCGCAGAAGCACAGAGTTGGGTGTTTGCGTGGAGCGAGCAAGTTCCCTGGCAGGAACTGGTTCCCTTTGGGATTTTGGCTGGGGGATGGGCGGGGGAGATGGCGCTGGCGAGCGCCTTTGTTCCCCGCCAAGCTGAGCTCTGCCGTCAGGGGGCTCAGCAGCTCTCCCTCCCTTTGTCCTCCAGCCTTCCCGCTTTCTGAGCAGAGCTGTTAACTTATGACCTCCCAGACGCTAAGTCGCACTTGCTGTCGGAACACAGTCCATCAGGCCCCTCCGCTTTTGCCAGCCAGACTCGGGGGCTCTGCTTGGCCGGCGAGCTGCCCCTCCACCCCGGCTCCCTCCCGCCAGTCCGTGGAGCGCGCACCGCCTCGCCGCCCTTCCTACCCTCTTCCGTGGGCCTCTGGTCTGCGCTTGGCTCCCGAGACTCTGTTCTGCTAATCCTCTGGCGGTTTTCTGGGTTCTTTAGGCAGGTGTAGGTGGAATCTAAGTGATCAGCAGGACGCGCGGCGAGCCCAGCGTCCTCCTACGCCGCCATCTTCCGGAACTCCTTAATTTTTTTTCTTTTAATGTTTGTTTATTTTTGAGACAGAGAGAGAGGGAGACACAGAATCTGAAACAGGCTCCAGGCTCTGAGCTGTCAGCACAGAGCCTGACGCAGGTCTCGAACTCACAGACTGCGAGATCATGACCTAAGCCGAAGTCAGAAGCTTAACCGACTGAGCCACCCAGGCTCAAAATAAAGGTCAAGAAGAAATCATAACCAGGAACTAGTTCAAAACAGATATAAGCTATATATCCAAACAAGAATTTAGAACAACAGTCATAAGACTACTAGCTGGCTTGAAAAAACCATAGAGAAATACTTGCTGCAAAGATAGAAACCTAAACACTAGTTGGGCTGAAAAAAATGCTTAAACTGAGATGCAAAACTGACTAGATACAGTCACAATGAGTACTAAAGAAGCAGAAAAGAAAGTAGGTGATATAGAAGATAAAATCATGGAAAATAACAAAGCTGAAAAGAAGAGGGAAAGAAAACTATTAGATCACAGAGGAGACCTAAGGAACTTAATAATTCCATAAGATGAAACAATATCCATATCATAAGAGTCCCAGAAGAAGAAGAGCAGGAAAATAGGGCAGAGGTTTATTTCAACAAATCATAGCTGAGAACTTCCCTACTCTGGGGAAGGAAACGGGCATTAAAGTTCAAGAGCCACAGAGAACTCCCCTCAAAATAAAAAAAAAAAAAAAAAACAGATCAACACCACAACATATCATAGTGAAACTGGAAAAATGCAAAGAGAGAATTCTGAAAACAATTAGGGATGAAAGGTCCTTAACCTACATGGTAGACACATAAGGTTAGCAGCAGACTTGTCCACTGAAACTTGGCAGGCCAGAAGGGAGTGACAGGAAATATTCGACGTGGTGAATGGGAAAACTAAGCAGCCAAGAATTCTTTATCCACCAAGGCTGTCATTCAGAATACAAGGAGAGATAAAGAGTGTCCCAGAAAAACAAAAACTAAAGGAATTCATGACAACTAAACCAGCCCTGCAAGAAATTTTAAGGGGGACTCCCTGAGTGGAGGAAAAAAAAAAAAAGACCAAAGCAACAAAGACAACAAAGGACCAGAGAACATTACCACAACAACATAAACCTAGAAATCAATAGTAAAAGGAAAACTGAAAAATTCACAAACACTTGGAAATAAAATAAATTTATCCTAAACAACCAGTGGATCAGAAAAGAAATTAAGAGTGAAATAAGTCAGACAGAGAAAGACAGATACTATATGTTTTCACTTATATGTAGATCCTGAGAAACTTAACAGAAGACCATGGGGGAAGGGAAGGGGAAAAAAAGTTACAGAGAGGGAGGGAGGCAAACCATAAGAGACTCTTAAATACTGAGAACAAATTGAGGGTTGATGGGGGGGTGGGGGGAGAGGGGAAAGCAGGTGATGGGCATTGAGGAGGGCACCTGTTGGGATGAACACTAAGTATTGTATGGAAACCAATTTGACAATAAATTATAGTTTTAAATAAATAAATAAATAAATAAATAAATGTAAAGGGCAAAAAAGAAAAAAGAAAAAGAAAAGAAAGAAAAATCTACAGCCCAGGTGTATTTAGAAATAGGTCTTAAACTCTTGAATCTCATGTAATAAACTATTCCCATATCATTAAGTGCTCAAATTTTTGCCATAATTGGAAAAGGTAGTCACTCTTCCAGTTGCCAGTCTCAAACAAACAAATGTGAAGCGTGTGAACACAGGTGCACTAAAGTTTTTTATTTATTGCAAACTTTGGTTCATTCTCTTATTTTGTAAGATACCAAAATTCCCGTTTCTAATCTAATTGCACAGGGATAGTTTGATTCTTCTGGGAGCAAGAGAGAGACTATGTATAGCATTCCAAAAGTAAAACAACTTCAACAACAACAACAACAAAAAAAATTAAGAGAAAATAAATGGTTTCTTGAGACAAATGAAAATAGAAATACAACAAACCAGAACTTATAGAATACAGAAAAAGCAGTTCTAAGAGGAAACTTCATAGCAATAAACACCTATATTAAGAAACAGGAAAGATCCCCCATAAATAACTCAACTCATTACTGTAGGGAACTAGAAAAAGATGAACAAACTGAGCTTAAAGTTGGGAGAAGAAAAGAAATAATAAGGATTAGAGCAAAAATAAACTGAAGAGAGAATACAAAAACAAGAGAAAAGATTAACCACAGTAAGAATTTGTTGTTTGAAAAGATAAACAAAATTGACAAGATCTCGGTTAGAGTAACCAAAGAAAAAAGAGAGTGGTACCAAATTAATATGGTACCCATATGTATTCTGAACCCACAGAAATGCAAAGGATCATAAGAGGCTACCATGAACTACAGGCCAACAAACTGGACATCCTAGAAGAAATGGAAAAGTTCTTAGAAACATACAGCTTAACAGGACCAAATCAGGAAAAAAATTAAAAAGCTGAAGAGACCAATTGCCAGTAAGGAAATTGAATGAGTAATAAAGAATCTCCCAATGATGAAAATCCCAAGACCAGATGGCATCACTGGTGAATTTTACAAAACACTTAAAGAAGAATTAAAAACAATGATTCTCAAACTCTTCCAAATAATCAAGGAAGAGGGAACACTCTGAAACTTATTCTAAGAGGCCAGCATTATTGTAATGTCAAAACCTGAAAAGGATGTTGCTAGAAAAGAAAACTATAAGCCCATATCCCTTATGAATACTGATGTAAAAATTCTAAATAAATACTAGCAAACTAATTCAACATCACATTAAAAGTATCACTCACCATGAGCAAGTGGGATTTATCTCTGGGATGCAAAAATGGTTGAAATATGCAAATCAATCAATGTGACACATTAATAAAATGAAAGAATTGTATGATAATTTCAATACATACAGAAAAAGTATTTGGCAAAAGTCAATGTCCATTTATGATAAAAAAAGAACTATTTGGCATAGAAGGAACATATCTCAACATAATAAAAGTCATATATGACAATCCTTCAGCTAACATCATACTCAAGGGTGAAAGTTTGAAAGCTTCTCCTTTAAGATCAGAAACAAAACAAGGGTGCCCAATATCACCACTTCTATTTAAAATATAGTATTGCAAGTCCTAGACAGATCAATCAGAATAGAAAAAGAAACAAAAAATATCAAAATTGGAAAGGAAGAAGTAAAACTGTTTCTATTTGCAGATAAGGTAATATTATATATCGAAAATTCTAAACAACCAATATTAGATCCAATCAATAAATTCAATACAGTTGTAGGATACAAAATTAATGTATAAAAATTTCTTTACAGTAACAATGAATTTTCTGGAAAAAATAAAGAAATCAATCCTATTTACAATAGCATCAATCTTTGGCTATTCAAGGTTCCATATATTCAAATCTATTTTTGTGGTTCCATATAAATTTTAGGAATGTTTTTCTACTTCTGTAAAAATCTCATTTGAATCTTGATAGGGGATACATTAATTCTACAGGTAGCTTTTTGTATTATACATATTTTAACAATATTACTTCTTCTAATCCATGAACATGGGATATCTTTCTATTTATTTGTGTCTTCTTTGATCTTTTTCACCAATATCTTGTTTTCAGAGTAGAGGTCTTTCACCTCTTGGTTACATTTATTCTTAAGTATTTTATTATTTATAGGCAGTCTCTTCACAAATGATGCTGGGTTAATTGTATATTCACATGTAAAAGAATGAAAGTGGACCCCTATCATACCCCATTCACAAAAATTAGTCAAAATGGATTAAAGACTTAAATGTAGGGTGTGAAACCACAAAACTTGCAAAAGAAAACAGAGGAGTAAAGTTCCTTGATGTGAGCCTCAGAAATGACTTTTTGGATGTGACATTTAAAACATAAGAAACAAAAGAGAAAATAAACAAGTGGGAGTACATAAAACTATAGACTTATGTACAGCAAAAGAGACCATCAACAAAGTGAAAAGACAAACTACAGAACGGAAAAAATATATTTGTAATCTATATATCTGATAAAGGATTAATATCAAAAATGTATAAAGAACTCATAGAACTCAACAGCAAAAAACAACCCAATTAAAAAATGGGTACATGATTTGAATAGACATTTCTCCAAAGAATATATACAAAAGGCCAACAGGTATGTGAAAAGATGCTCAACATCAGTAGTCATTAGGGAAATACAAATTAAAACCACAATGAGAGATATCACCTCATGCCTGTTAGAATGCCCACCAACAAAAAGACAAGAGGTAACAAAAGCTGGCATGAAAGTGGAGAAAAGGGAACCTTTCCACACTGTTCATGGAATTGTAAATTGGTACAGCCACTATAGAAAACAGAATGGAGGATCTCCAAAAAATTAAGTATAAAGAACTACCATATGGCCCAGCAATTCCACTTCTAAGAAAATATCCACTGGGGTGGGGGCGGGGGGAAATACTAACAAAAAGATATCTGTATTACCACGTTTAAAACACCATTATTTAGGGGCGCCTGGGTGGCTCAGTTGGTTAAGCATCCGACTTTGGCTCAGGTCATGATCTCACAGTTTGTGAGTTCGAGCCCCGTGCCGGGCTCTGTGCTGACAGCTCAGAGCCTGGAGCCTGCTTCACATTCCGTGTCTCCCTCTCTCTCTGCCCCTTCCCTGCTCACGCTGTGTCTCTCTCTGTCTCAAAAATAAATAAACATTAAAAAAAAATTTTTAAACACCATTATTTAAAATAGCCAACACATGGAAATTACCTAAGTGTCCATCAATGGGTGAATGGATAAAGAAGTTGGCGTGTATGTGTGTGTGTGTTTGTGTGTGCATGTGCACATGTACAGGGATATTATTTGCCATAAAAATAAGGAACTGGAGTGCCTGGGTGGCTCAGTCGATTAAGCGTCTGACCTCAACTGAGGTCATGACCTCACAGTTCATGGGTTCAAGCCCAGCATGGGGCTCTATGCTGACAGCTCAGAGCCTGGAGCCTGCTTCAGATTGTGTGTGTCTCTCTCTCTGCCCCTCCCCCACTTGCACTCAATCTCCCCTCACCTCTCAAAAATAAATAAACATTTAAAAAATGAGAAACTGCTACAACCTGCAACAGCTTGGATGAACCTTAAAGGCATTACACTAAGTGCAATAAGTCAGACAGACAAAGATAAAAGCTGCATATTCTCACTTGTATGTGGAATCTAAAAACAAAAAAACAAAAACAACAAAAAACTCATGGAAAAAGATATCAGATTAGTGGTTACCAGAGGCAGGATTGGGGACTGGGAGGAAAAATTGGAGGAAGGTGGTCAAAAGAAACAAATTTCCAGGGATAAGATAAATAAGTGCCAGGGATGTTAATGTACAACATGTTGACTATAGCTAATACTGCTATATGATATACAGAAAAGTTGCTAAGAGAGTAAATCCTAAGAGTTCTCATCATAAGGAAAAACTTTTCATCCTTCTTTTTTGTTTTCATTATATAGTATCTATATGAGATGATGGATGTTAGCTGAACCTACTGCAATAATCATTTCACAATAAATGTAAATCAAACCATACTGCTGTATGAGCTAAACTTGTACAGTGATGTGTGTCAATTATTTCCCAATAAAACTGGAGGGGGATGTGAAACACATCATTAACTTCTCTCTTTTTTTTTAATGTTTATTTTTGAGATAGAGAGGGAGCAGGACGGAGGGAGGGAGGGAGAGAGTGAAGGAGGGAGAGAGGGAAACAAAGAATCCAAAGCAGGTTCCAGGCTCTGAGCTTTCAGCACAAAGCCTGATGCAGGGCTCAAACTCACACACCTTGAGACTATGACTTGAGCTGAAGTCAGATTCTTAACCGAGCTACCCAGGTGCCCCACCATTAATTTCTCAATCAGGTTAACCTGCCATATACCTTTCAGGGCAGTGAAGACAAAACCTGTCTCCTCAGCCCTATCCTGTCTCCTCAGTATCTCTGTGGGCTGCTATCCTCACTGCAAATCACCTTCTCCAAAGAGGTGAAGAAACCTAAATGCCTTGAAGCCACAGGTCCCATTCTCACCTTCTCATCACCATTGTCTCTTTCAAATACCCATGACCCCTGACTATTAGGAAACTATATTATTAGTGTATGTGTTCATTACTGTAAGGTTCTATTCATAACACCACTTAATAATGATAATATACTTTAAGAAAGAATGGATTTATAATCTTCCCAGATATCAGAACAGCTAGATAAGATTACTGATATATTTATTTGGAAAGCAATATTTTAAATATTCACTTTGTTTCAATACCTCATTGGTGAATTGTATATCTTACAAAACCATCTCTCTCTACCTGATACACTTGTTCAGCCATGTTTTCCAAATAATAAAAAACAAGATGAAAAACAACTTAAATTATTTCCTTTTTCCTTCAGTGTTTCAAAGGACTTGGGTTGTGAATACTAATAAGATGATTTTTTTCCAGTTTCCTAGATTCTGGTCATCTGCCTGCTCATTAATTAGGAATTCAACTCAACAAAAAAGTTCTTGGAGATAGAAAGTTAATGCATCAGCACAGAGAAAACAACATCAAATTACTTTTGCTGATCATAGTCTGAGAAATGTCTAAAGACAGCAAGATATTCTAAGGATGCTCCCACTTCCCTTATGACCCTCTGACTATTCAGAGAACAAACTCAGGATTTCAGCACCCTTCACTAAGACCTAATCATTAAAAAAAAACAAAACAAAACTTCATGTATTATTGATGAGGACAGCTAAGCAGGTAAAAATAGTCTCCTATCACTTCAAAGAAATTGTGAGTAAATATAAAATCGATTCATCAGATATGTTTTAAAATCACAGCTGTTAGACTTAGAAAGAATCTCAGAAGATCATTTCACTCCATCTACTGGCTTTATAATAACAAAGTATTATTCTTTCCACATGAGCATAGAGGCAGCCCAGAAGGTTAGGGGAAGGTCTCTTGGCACACAGCTGATTAGGACCAAGAAACAACATGAAGTTAGATTTCAATTTCCAGTGTCCTCATATAGGCCTCTTCCCACTGTGCCCAGCTGCTTTTCTTCTAAAAATTATTCTGTTTGGAGCATTAGTGGTCATTCCTGTATTCATTCTATGTTTTTTAAGCATATACTGTTTGCCAGGAAGTATGCTAGACAATGAAAAGAAAAAAGAAAAAAATATATAGTATCAGCACTGTGTGTGTGTGTGTGTGTGTGTGTGTGTGTATACAGCTCACAATCCAGCAAGGAGAAAGTTACCATAAACAATGAACCATATACTAATTTCATAGCGATAGCAAAGTGCTCTGAGAACATATGAATTCTGCCAAGAAGATCGGAAGCTTTCAGCCCCAAAAGATGAGGAGGAGGTATTCCAGGAAGAGGAAATCATGAGAACAAAGGCATGGATGTGAATGGCATGCTTGAGAAGCAGCAAGCATAAAGCGAGAAAGACATTCCACATCAAAAACAAAAGAGCCTTTGCTTTCACACAAACCTAATATGATAAAGCATCCTCACAGCTGTACACATTTAAGTCATCTCTGCATCACACAGGCCCTCTAAAGGGCATAACTAGGTTTTCCTTACCTTTATTCCATGTTCCCTGTCAGGAAAACCCCTCCCCTCTTCCTCTGGGCCAACTCCCCAGTGTCCTTCCTGATAGATCTCTGACATGACCACTTTTTCATCCTCCCAGGAAGAGTTCATTATCCCTTCCTTTGTGCCCATTTTTTATATCTCTTTCTAGAGAGTATTCTAATTATTTGTTTACTTACATGTCTATCTCCCAAACAATTCTGTGAAGGTTTCAAAGACAGTCTACCTTTAGATCATTGTATGTTTGGTAAACCTACAAATGAATGAATGACCTTTTAGATGGAAAGCTAGGTGCTAAGGATGATAGATAATATGTGTAGTACGAGCTCTAAAAAAAAATAGATGCATACATAACTTATAAGTGGAAGAACAATTTTCAGAATTGAAACCCCCAGGGAAACATTTCCACTCAAATGAAGTCCATAACTGTGATTCAAAGATTTTCATATACAACTGTTTTGGTATTGATTTAAAACTCCACCTACATAGATTCATAAACTCAGATGATTTTCTTGTTACATTCTTAGAGCTCATAAAGAGTGGCCTGAAAAAGTAGGTCTTTAGGTATAATTTAGTCATATTAAACAGAAATGTAAGGGGGAGAAAATGACTGGTCTTTCTTTCATCACTGGCATGTAATTCATTATAAAGGTGTTAAACTCATCGGTAAGTGTGAAAATGAGAAGAAATGAGTCTACTGACAAAAAAACTGCAATGAGACAGTAAACTAAAATTAATGCTTCACAAATCTTCAGCTTCTCAGCCTCATTGTCTCAATTTGTTATTCTCATGAATTATCAAAGTGAAGCACAGACACTGCTCCTAAAAATAAAGATTTTATTAAACTTCATTATGCACCAAAATGCCTGAAGACATTGCCTCTCCTTTGACCTCATGAGCTTTTCAAGCTACTCAATCCCAGGGTTAAAGAAATATCTCATTAGCAGTACCTGATGTCAGCAGATGTGTTATTAAACTGCCTGTCACTCAAGCCCTCAGTACTGAAAAATACCTAGGTCATCCAATCCTTTACACTACCTCCATCTCTTTGCAATATAATAGCAGAAACTGTAGTGCCTGGAATTGTTATAATAATAATTCTAGAAACTTAGTCATTTCTGGGATGTCTTCGAGTTGATGGGAAAGAAGCTACCACCTGCCAGCACATTGCTACACATCAGTAAGAGATGACTGATAGATGATAGACAGTACTAGTTTGCTCCGATTGTCCTAACAAAACACTACAGACTAGGTGGCTTAAACAACAGAAATTTAATTTTTCACAGTTTTGGAGCCTGGAAGTTCAAGATCAAGTTGTCAACGGGGTTGATGTCTAATGAGGCCTCTTATTCTGGCTTTCTGGTGGCCATCTTATCACTAAGTTTCCACATAGCCTGTCCTCTGTTTGTGCTCATTCCTGGTGTCTCTTCCTCTTATAAGGACATCAGTCCCTTATGATTTCATTTACCCTTAATAATCTCCTTAGATAAGCTATTTCCAAACACAGTCACTTTGAAGGTTAGGTCTTCAACAAATGAATTGAGAGGTGGGAACACAATTCAGCCTGTAATAGATACGTAGGCATATAGATAGGTAGGTATGTGATAGATAGATAGATAGATAGATAGATAGATAGATAGATAATGGGAGGGGGGAACCTTTAACTTGCTAGGTAGGTAGACTACAATCAGATATAAATCTGCAAGAAGTAAGCCATTGTCTATGAGGTTAAAAGTGAAAATTGTTAGAAAAGTCCACACTGCTCCAAAGTGTTGTACATGCATGCATGCATGCGTGCGTACACACACACACACACACACACACACACACACACACACGAGGCACTGTGCCTAAAGTTTCACATTAATCATTCAACAAATATTTATTAAGAACTTTTAGTAACTGAGTAATACCTAGCTCTGAGCTAGGTATTATGGACTATGTTAACTGAATTCTGGACTGAAGATGCTTATATTCTAATAAAGATGAAAGAATCTATGTGTTAAGAATGTTGTTCTGAGCCTTTATTGATAAAAGGATCACTACTGGGAGTGTTAAAATACATATTCCATAACCAAATTTTCTTGATCTAAATAGCCTGAAGAGGGCCTTGGACATCAACATATATATATATATATATATTTTTTTTTTTTAATCTCTTCAAGTGATTCTTATACATCACTAATACAGAAAACAAATTCAGTCTACTGAGATAAACATTGGTCTTTCCTTCTAAATAGCAACATCTCTGGAAGATCATACTACTTCAGTGTGGATGAACTCAATAGACAGCTAATAATAAATGATACATGACAATATTAGACTACTGAGCAAGAAAAGGCATAATGATTTAAGATAGATATATATGAAACTTGATTGCAAACATGAAATCCCTTCATAAATGTAAGAGATTATTATGCAGCAGGTCACTATTTTATCAAGTAACCATTCCATTTGAAGTGCTTCCAAATACTGAGCCAATACTTGTCTTTTGTAACTTTCTTCCAATGTTTCTAGTTCTAAACTTTTCAACTCTCTGCCTTTTCTAGAAATTTTCAGGATAAGACTCCACAATGCCTTAGGTCTGTGACCATAGCCCTATGGGGGTCCCTGAATAAAAAAGAACCAAGTCTAATAAAGATCACTAGGCTTAGCTGCACAAACAGTTAAGAGTCTGAAATTAGTCCTGCTGTCATTACCCTGGGCTTCACTGGGTTGTGAGCCCAGGGTAGCTTTGTGTCTGTTAAGCAGCAGACTTCCCCTCAATCTTATTCCACCACACCCATCTGATCCATTCAAGTGGACCTCTGTCTGGGTTTCCTGTCCTCCACTAGAGCTTTCACTAGAACCTTAGCTTCTTGGTTGGGGCACTGACACTTTGCCCAGCCATTGCCACTATATCTTCTAGGGCTGGCTTCCATCCCCTGTATATCTATCTAGTCAGTGGCTGGGCTACTTTCACTCTTGGCATGCCAAAGCTGCTGTATGGACTCTTAGACTAATGCTTCTCAATTGAAAAGGCTCTGCCTCCAATGCAGTGTTCAGAAATTGCTGACGGTATATTTGGTTGTCACAATAGAAGCTGCCTCCTTCCACAACACCACTCTGCTTTGACTGTGCTTTGACTCCTAAAGTGTAGGAGTCAGTGAAAATAGACATCCTACAATGCAATGGACAGCCCCACACAAGCACCGGCTGTACTATGTCTTTCTAGACATTCATGTAAGTGGAATAACCTCTTTGACATTATCTGAGCCTGGATGCTTTGTTTTACATATATTCTCAAAGTACTTTTGACACAAGTTCTAATACCTAACAAATTGTCCAGAATAGTCCCCAGCATATAAATCAAGAGGAGTCTGTGCCATCTAGCTAGGACCTGTACCAAGAATTGTTCATTATTGTGAAAATCACGTCACCAATAATGCAATGACATTCTTCGTACGTGAGTCACAAGTATGAAACTCCTGTATGAGTATACATTTGTGATTTCCATTCTCTGTGTGAGTATAAGCATGTGACTGCTTCATCATGTCTTTTGTATCAGCCAGGCCCATGTACTTACAAATTGAAATACACATTAATTTATTATTTTTAATTACTCTACACTTGGCTAGTCCATTATATTAAAATTAGGGCATTGTAACGATTTATTTTCTGTGTGAAATTATATATAAAGATGGATTTTATTATCTATAAGTCATATTATCTTTGGGAATAAAAAAGTGCATTACCAAATATCTGTTAGCAAGAGGAGATATTAGTTCTGATATGTTTGAGATATCAATATTAGCCTTTATTCAATGAACATTTACAATGATTCTTGTGGATCTTTGACATACTCTTTCAGGGTTCAGCTACACTAGTCCCTGCAGTCTCACTCCCATAAAGGCACTGTCCATACCAGGGATATCTCAGTATGCCTTGCAGCCAAGACTACCGATTTACAGATACCATCCTAAAATTCAAGAAGAAATTGTAGAAATTATGTCATTCATTTTAACTAAAAGCTAGATTCATATTAATAATGATAGCATATGAGAGATTAATACCTATTTTTAACCTATATTTAAATGCTTTTACATGTATTGATTTTATTTGATATTCATAACACCCTGTGAGATCGTAGGGATGACAGTGTATTTCTGTCCCTGCTTAACAATGGAGAAACCTGAGGCTCTTCACGGCAGACTGGCTCAAAGTCACAGGTCTAGCAAGAAAGAGCCGAAATTCAAACCTGCACTTTCAGAAGACAAAAGCTGTACTCTTTTTGTTTATGTAATGCTGCCTCTCAAGTAACAAGAGAAGAAAAAAAATAATAGAAAGACTAAAATAAAAATAATCAATATGAAATGCTGCAACATGCAAATATTCTTTATGTAATGCTGCCTCTCAAGTAACAAGAGGAGAAAAAAAATAATAGAAAGACTAAAATAAAAGTAATCAATATGAAATGCTGCAACATGCAAATATTCTAATGGTGATTTCTGAAAGCCTAAAGAGGAAATTCAACACCATAATCTAGAAGACTTAATTAAGGTGGCTCTTTTGACATGTGAATATACTCTTCAAATGCAACTGGCCATAGGTCATATCTTTGGACCTGATGTGTACAGTGCCCATGTACATGCATAAATGGCTCCCAAAAAAGACACTTGAAAATAACTGTGCTGCTCTCTACTGTTGACAAAGGGGTAGGCACATAAAGAGCAAACATTTGCTACTTGTGTCTCTGAGGTGATAATAAAAATGGACAGCTACAAAGTACTACTAACATCATTTCACTTTTATTCATGATTGGTTCAATAGCAACTTTTTCATTGAAATAAATATTTGACTAAACATATTTGTTTAATGAGACCAAACAATTCCTTTGGCTTAGAACAGACCCTACAGGGGTGCCTGGGTTGCTCAGTCAGTTAAGCACCCAACTCTTGATTTTGGCTCAGTCATGATCTCATGGTTTGTGAGATTAAGCTCTACATCAGGCTCTGCACTGACAGCGCGGAGCCTGCTTGGATTCTCTCTCTCCCTCTCTCTCTGCCCCTCCCCTGTTTGCATGCCTGTGTGCATGCATGCTCTCTCTCAAAATTAAATAAATAAATAAATAAATAAACAAACAAACATTAAAAATAAATAAAACAGACAATACATTTACAGTTTCTAATTGTTTTTATTTGAATTCTGTGCTCAAGTCTAGCTGAAATGAAATGAACTAGCTGAAAAGACATTCAGTACCTGTAGCTAGTTTTCAAATTCTTATGTCAGGGTTAAATGAGTCCTGAAGGTCACAAAAAAGCAAATGAATGTCTTATAGATGACAATTCATCCATAGGAAGCAGCTGCCCTGAGAAATGTGTTAAGGTGTCTGAGGTTCTGTCGAGGCTCAGTGAGAAAGAGTGCTATAATTGTTTAGTAATGTCTTCCGTGGAAGGTAAAATGAGATGGTTGTACACAGACAACACACCTGTGATCCTGCACTAATTTGATCCACTCATTTTACAGGTGAAGAAATTGAAGTCCAATAAGATTAAATTCAAATTCAAATTAAATCAAAGATCTCCTCACTGCCTGAAGTTAGGCTAGGTCAAGAATTCAAGCATCTCATATTGTGGAACATTCTTCTTGCAATTATATATGTTTCTTAGTTAAACCTCCAAGAACAGTGCTCAAAAAATTCCAGCCCAAATTTCAGAAAGTAAAAAGTGATGTTCATTTTCAATATAGCTTAAGATAGTTGTTTACTGGCATCAATGTGCATGTTTTCTTCTTTACATAGATCAAGAGCCTTTGTGAAAGGTATGGGCACAGACAAAGCCCTTTCATCTTACAATTGATCTTTTTGATGATTTGTTCATAAGGAAATAGAATTTCCCATTGTAGAGTCATTTCCATGGTTACCTATTGATTTCCTATAGGAAACATCCTGTTTACACGGCCATCATGTCTTTATTGTGGAGGGTAAATCACCTTCTGAGTTTTCACTTTATCTGCAACCTGAGCCATGTAAAAATGAGCTCTGCAAAATTACCAGAACAAGATAAATAAATGATTCATGTGAATTGGTTTTGCATGAATAAGTGATTAATCCTTTCTTTCAACCTTGTTAGGAGAAAATGCAGAATTAATGTCATTCTATGCAAATAGAAGCCCACTTTCCTGAATTCTGACCTAATTACAGGTATTTGTGAGGCAAAGTATATGTGGAATTTCTTGCAGTTTTTTTTTTAAATAAGACTGCTACTGAAAATCAGAAATTCAACTTTTCGTTATAAGTCTTAACTGCAGATATACATAGATGATATTGAGATTTACTCTCAAGGTTCTTTCAAAATGTCCCATTTTTAGCATGCCAAAGATTAATGACCTTAATGGTTCAAAATAGGCCTTACTATTGCTTACCAAATAGTTGAGCCCAGAGGTCATGTCACAACCGTACCAGCCTGAACTGACTATACTCTTAGAAGCAAAACACCCAGGATACCAGTGTCTTGGTGTAGTGAAAAATGAGTGAACCATTCATTAAATCAGTAGAACACTCAAGAACCCAAAACAACATCAACAAAATGAAATTCCCTTAACTCTGGGGCAGAAAATTATAATTCCATTCTCTAGAAATGTGCCTCAGCTCTGTGCTAGAGGCTTAGGTCTCTGCCTCCAATAGCATTTTACCTGTAGGTGGGTACTTTGAACATAAACTAAGACTAACCAAATAATCCTGCACAAGTCACAGAATAAGAATACTTGAAGGAAGAGGTCACTTTGGACTGGAAGATGGTCAAAAAAGACTTCTTGTGTAAGAAGTGGAAGTATATTTTGAGAAATGGCCCTGAAGAAGCAGTAAGATTTGGATAGATACAAGTGGAAAATTACAGGGGCTAATATTTAGTGAGCACTTACTATAAGCCAGGTACACCACCAAATCCTTTACACTCCCTGTCTTACTTCATCTTTACAACTACCCAGGTTGGTGAGAAAGCTATTAACATCTCCTTTTATATGTGAGAAAGCTGAAGTTAAACATCTAGTTTTACAGGGCTAGTGGCAATGATTTCAATGCAGACTGACTCCTGAGTCTACAGTTGTAACTATACCATTCCAGGCAGAGGGAAATAAGGAACACCATGGCAGGATGCAAATCATAGAGCAAGAGGGTGGCAGAGGGTAAATCACTCAGTCAAGACATGAGTCCTATAGGGAGAGGGAGGGAGGGCTAGGAAAACAGAATGGCGATGGATTATAGAGATCTCTGAACACCATTCTTGGTAGAATAAGATATGTGAGAATGGAACTCCAACTGAAAAGGTGCCAATTAATTCAGGTGGCACTGACCTGTGAGGCAGAATAGGTCTTAATCACCAGAACACTAAATGCTCATTATCCAACCTTTTAATGTGCAGCCTGGAAAGTTATCCTTGAAGAACCAAGATTTGATCATGCTGTTAAGGGGAAGAGAAAAAAGAAAAAGAATGAAAGAAACAATGCTTTGATGTCTCCCAGACAACAACTCTGTATTTCAGATGCATGTTTTCATTTCTTCCAGGTCCCTAGTGGAGATAAAATGAACAAAAGGAAAGAACAGATGGGACTAAAAGCAAAAGTTAGCTGATGAAAGAAAAAAAGCAAGGCTGGAGGAAGAGTGTATGGAGAAGGACACAGAATTAGAGTTTTGAAATGTAAGGTTATCTCCCCGGCTGAGTTAAATACAAAGCAACTCTATTGACTACTTTGCTAAGTAAAGTGGCTTTAGCAAGTCCTGTTGGAGACTGGTGCCTGGGAATAATCATATAGATCGTTCAGCAGAAAGGTCACCTGATGGAAACAGGTCAGCTATAAGGGCCTGGGGCACATGCATCAGTGCTTCTTTGTGAAAACAAGGTTAGAGACTACTCCAACATCTTAAACCAGTACAAGTGGAAATTAAAACCAGAGAAGGTCAAATGAAATGACATTGTATTGGGAATCAGGAGAGTGGTTCCTACTTTTCCTGAGAGGATAAATGCATTTTCCCAAGGTGACAAGATAAGTGGTAGAGTGCCCAGATCACATGTCCTGACTCAGGAGAGCATGCTTTCTTCTATACCCATGAACTGTAGAACGAACCAGACCTTTATTCAAATTCTAGCTGTGCCACTTATTAGATATGTGACCTTAGGTAAGTTATTTTCCCCCCTGCCGTCAAGACTAAAAAAAAAAAAAAATGCAAGTTCTTTGCTCTCAAATAGGTAAAGTAAATCTAACACAAATAGAAAAGGTTGAAAAGGAGGAGCCAGTGCTATTACTTGACTTTCTGCCCAGCATCAGACTCATTGTCATAATTATAAGTGGGTAAAGTGTACTGATTTCTTCAGCAAGTGACAGTCTCCTTCTCCTTCTCCATAGCTGCCAGACTGACTCTCAGAGTTGGTCTGATTGTCTTGGGAAAATGGCAGGAAATCGGGAAAGTACCTTCAACACCAGATAGTATGTATTGATTACTCAGAGCTGTCTACTGTACTTAGAGCTTTATATACATGATCTCCTTCAATCCCTCAATAATCCTATGGATTACTATCTCAGTTGTACAAATGAGAAAAGTGAGTTTCAGAAAGATTAAGTGACTTGCCCAAGTCCTACTGGAATTAGCATGTGGCTCTAAGCTACTAGCAATCTAGCAATTTCTTATGTGAACCACAACAAAGCTGCCGACTTCCCAGTATATTTACCGTGACCAAACTCAGGACTGTCCAGTACAAACAAGGAGGTCCTGCTAGTCCAAACATACTTCTTAAATCCCAGGCATGATTGCTATTCCTCCATGGAGCAGAATTTCTAATGCCAATTCAATAACTCTTTTGCATTTCAACAATTTCCAAGGCACTGAAGTGGCAAATAAGTCCCTTCCCTTTCCCTTTCCCCTTCCCCTTCCCCTTCCCCTTGCCCTTTCCTTTCCTTTCCTTTCCTTTCCTTTCCTTTCCTGCCCTGTACTCAAGGCAGTTGTAGTTTAGTATGAAGCTGACAAGGAAAGAAATAACAGCAGGTTAGATTGTCTTATTCTAAGACATACTTGAGCAGTATAGATGTACAAAGGATAGAGACAGGAAAGGAACAGGCAGTGAGACAGTGAGGGGAGACTAGGAAGGAAAGGAAAGGAAAGGAAAGGAAAGGAAAGGAAAGGAAAGGAAA